>NW_023995576.1:37500-104391 GCF_015586225.1 Lucilia sericata | reverse complement strand
AGTCTCAGTTTTAGAGATTGTCTGAGAAACTTTGCGTAAAAAATCAATTTAATTAAATGATTCCTATCGCTCATAAAGTCTTAAGAAAAGAAGAATACAAAATATCCTTCTACAAGAAAAATGCCCACAACAGCCACTATAGTTACTGACATCCATGCCATCCATATAGAAATCTGGTACAAAAAAAAAAAAAACATTCATTATTCGGAATAGCAACGAGTGAATATTGAATGTTCAGCGTATTGTGAACATTTGACGCAATTAATTGTTGCATCGACACTTGTTTTATGTGCGCGTGAAACTTAAATGTTGCGTAGACATTAAAATATGTAATTTTGTTGTTTTGGTACTTGAAGGGATCCATTCCTTAAATCCTAAAGTTGACATTATATTGTTGTTGTTGTGTTTATTGGTATTGTATTGCGTCTGCTGTTGGTTGGTTCATTTAAAGGGTAATTTTTCTTAGGATTTCATTCGTTACGTTCTTTTTTTGTGCTCTTTTTAAGCTTTTCATTATTGTATTAATTCTTTTTTGCAGTTCCTTTTACTTCTTAAAGGGATCTGGGGCATTTATCAATGTTTTATATCGTAAAATCACAATACTTTTGTCTTCGTTTGTTACTTTTGTTCATGTTGTTTGCTGTTGTTATTTTAGTCATTCCTGGTAGAATGGTTGGTTGGCATCCAACAACTTGACTTTATTTTATTCGATTTATTTATAAATTTCTTACTGTTTCGTACTTTTCGTTCAGTCGTTATCATCATTGTTGAGTTCATAAATCAGAAGCTTTATTTATTGAGATATTTATCAGTGATCATTTGGTTGTGAAATTTAATGTTGCCTTCTAAATGATGGTGAAGTGTACAATGTGCACTTGCATGTTCACAGGGTATTATTGTTGAGATTTTATGAGAGACTTCTTTTTCGAGTGTGTGTGTTGCCATATTTTGGAAAAAAATAATTTAAATAAAATTAAAAAATTTATACAAAATTTCTATATTAGAGTGTCCCAAAATTTGTATAAAGTTCAAAATAATTATAAATACAATGAAATTGATTCAAAGTTAGTTATTCAATACTAGTTTTTCCAATCTAAACTGGGAGACAACACATGTCTAGAGACCTACATTGAAATCCCAGAAAACCCGATATAAACTAACGTCTTCTTAATCACAGCACTAGCTTCCGGGCAGAAGTTCGTGCTCTTACGGAATGTGGAAATGAATTGGATGGATTGAATTGATAAGACAACAAAATGCAGAAGACAATTAGAGCGATATCAGTTGATAAGGTTCATATGATTGTAAGAGATCGAATACTCTTGCTTTAAAGGGAGTTTTAAGGAAGTTGACGAATACAAAACACTTCGGTGCAACGAGAGCTTAATTAACAACACAATCCCATACGTTGGTAACCCAAATCTGAGCAGAGTGGAAAGAACAAACAAGAGCACAACAGGCCCGATAGCGTTCTAAGAATAGTATTTTACTCATGCCAAATATAGCGAGAGAGTTAGAGACAATGGTTTTTGAATATGTGTAAAAAATGCTTATTTTTTTCGGAGTTGTTTTAAATTTTGATTCATAACTTTTCCCGATGTGAACCGATTTTGCTCATTTTCAATACCAAACTGTACCGGATAATAGTGAATATTTTGGGTGAATTTGGTTAAATTATATTGCTTCGTTTTAACGTGAGCGTGTTTTACACAGACAGACAGACAGACAGACAGACGGACGGACGGAGGGACGGACAGACGGACATAGCTAAATCGACTCAGAATTTCATAAGGACCCAGAATATATATACTTTGTTGGGTCTCAGATGAATATTTCTTGGTGTTACACACGGAATGACAAAGTTATATATACCCTCTATCACCACTGATGGTGGTGGAGGGTTTTAAAATTTTTAATTCACCATTTCGAGCCTTAGATCATTAGTCAACAAGACAGAAAGGAACCTTTGGCTCTTAAAAATTAATCAATTGTGAAGAGAAACTGCGGTGTCCAAGGACCTCTCAAAATTGCAAGCAAAAAATTTCGAAAACGTATTATAAATTTGATAAAAGCTCATTAATAATTTAACTTCCTTATTTAAAGATTCGAATTGATTTCTTTAATAATTTTTTAGGTCATAGCCGAAGCAATATTTATATTTATTTAAGTATATGTATATTGATAATTGCATTTAGTCTATCATTATGAAAATTTCTATCTAAAGCAAGTTGATAATAAAAGTAAATTTTATTTAAATACCAAAAACTGTAAACACCTTTGTACGAAATGTCGTACTTACTTAGTCGCATCATATCTACATATCTATAAATAAAACAACAACAATACTATTTATAAAATTATACATAAATTAGTATATGCTTAAATATACAAACACACATTGACTAAATTACCATATTTACAACTTTTTTGCTTGAAACATGGCCAATAAGATACAAAAGTGCGTATAAAACTAACACTACTATGCATTTTCATAAATACACACTCTCATACTTATGCTTTTCCCAGCAAACTTGCAAGGAGTTAATGTATCTCTTAAAGGATCATTTGACGTATTTTTACTTCTTGAAGTACAAATAGCAAGTTGTCTGTTTAGTGTTCCCAAGTAATCTAGCGGGAAAACAATCACTACTAAGTACACAGTCCAGGTAATTCCACCGGCAGTGCCTATTGTCCTCTTTTAATCGAAATCAAATAATTTTTAAAATCACACTCCACCTATACCGAACTGCAGGAACTCTTTCTATTTACCACATCTGTAATTATGGCAAGTATTACATAGTGTAGCAGTATGAATGCATGTAGTTGTTGTTGTTGCGTGTTGTTTGTGTCTGTGCTAATATCCTTGTTAGTAATATTAAATATTATTTATGGATTTGTTTAATTTGTATTTAGTGGTCGGTGTTCTATACGTGCATATGTCGACTGCAAGAGTGTATAGAGAAGCATACGTATAGAAATGTAAATATTGGTAATAGTTAAAACAGCAACCTTAAAAGAGTCCAAGACAACTTTCTTGAGACAATAAATAAAGCATGTTTTGTAAAACATTTACTTCACTAAGTATACTTTCTATAAAAAATCTCTATACGTATTTGCTGCTATATGTACATATTTGGCGGAAGGATGTATTCCATGCAACATGTGTTAAATAATTTTTTAAGATAAAAAAATTAATTGGTTAAAATTTGCGAAAAGAAAATGAAAGTAAATAAATTCTCCAAAACACAAACTATTAGTTTTGTAGTTCAAAGACCCATTTCATCAGCTACAGTTCAAAGACCCTTTTATTCGAAAATACTTAAATATCCCTGCCACGGATTTAGTAGAATTCCAATTTTTTAATCTCTACACCGCCGGTGATTTGTTTTAGATCAGTTCAAGTGCAGCTCTAGTTCAGTGTTAGTTCAGTTCTAGTTCAGTTCTAGTTCAGTTCTAGTTCAGTTCTAGTTCAGTTCTAGTTCAGTTCTAGTTCAGTTCTAGTTCAGTTCTAGTTCAGTTCTAGTTCAGTTCTAGTTCAGTTCTAGTTCAGTTCTAGTTCAGTTCTAGTTCAGTTCTAGTTCAGTCTGTTCAGTTAGTTCAGTTCTAGTTCAGTTCTAGTTCAGTTCTAGTTCTAGTTCTAGTTCTAGTTCAGTTCTAGTTCAGTTCTAGTTCAGTTCTAGTTCAGTTCTAGTTCAGTTCTAGTTCAGTTCTAGTTCAGTTCTAGTTCTAGTTCAGTTCTAGTTCAGTTCTAGTTCAGTATTCTAGTTCAGTTCTAGTTCAGTTCTAGTTCAGTTCTAGTTCAGTTCTAGTTCAGTTCTAGTTCAGTTCTAGTTCAGTTCTAGTTCAGTTCTAGTTCAGTTCTAGTTCAAGTTCTAGTTCAGTTCTAGTTCGTTTCTAGTTCAGTTCTAGTTCAGTTCTAGTTCAGTTCTAGTTCAGTTCTAGTTCAGTTCTAGTTCAGTTCTAGTTCAGTTCTAGTTCAGTTCTAGTTCAGTTCTAGTTCAGTTCTAGTTCAGTTCTAGTTCAGTTCTAGTTCAGTTCTAGTTCAGTTCTAGTTTCTAGTTCTAGTTCAGTTCTAGTTCAGTTCTAGTTCAGTTCTAGTTCAGTTCTAGTTCAGTTTCTAGTTCAGTTCTAGTTCAGTTCTAGTTCAGTTCTAGTTTCAGTTCTAGTTCAGTTCTAGTTCAGTTCTAGTTCAGTTCTAGTTCAGTTCTAGTTCAGTTCTAGTTCAGTTCTAGTTCAGTTCTAGTTCAGTTCTAGTTCAGTTCTAGTCAGTTCTAGTTCAGTTCTAGTTCAGTTCTAGTTCAGTTCTAGTTCAGTTCTAGTTCAGTTCTAGTTCAGTTCTAGTTCAGTTCTAGTTCAGTTCTAGTTCAGTTCTAGTTCAGTTCTAGTTCAGTTCTAGTTCAGTTCTAGTTCAGTTCTAGTTCAGTTCTAGTTCAGTTCTAGTTCAGTTCTAGTTCAGTTCTAGTTCAGTTCTAGTTCAGTTCTAGTTCAGTTCTAGTTCAGTTCTAGTTCAGTTCTAGTTCAGTTAGTCAGTCCTAGTTCAGTTCTAGTTCAGTTCTAGTTCAGTTCTAGTTCAGTTCTAGTTCAGTTCTAGTTCAGTTCTAGTTCAGTTCTAGTTCAGTTCTAGTTCAGTTCTAGTTCAGTTCTAGTTCAGTTCTAGTTAGTTCTAGTTCAGTTCTAGTTCAGTTCTAGTTCAGTTCTAGTTCAGTTCTAGTTCAGTTCTAGTTCAGTTCTAGTTCAGTTCTAGTTCAGTTCTAGTTCAGTTCTAGTTCAGTTCTAGTTCAGTTCTAGTTCAGTTCTAATTGAGTTCTAGTTCAGTTCTAGTTCTGTTCTAGTTCAGTTCTAGTTCAGTTCTAGTTCAGTTCTAGTTCAGTTCTAGTTCAGTTCTAGTTCAGTTCTAGTTCAGTTCTAGTTCAGTTCTAGTTCAGTTCTAGTTCAGTTTTAGTTCAGTTCTAGTTCAGTTCTAGTTCAGTTATAATTCTATTCAGAAGTATTTCTAATTCAGTTCTCGTTCAGTGCTATGTAATTCATAACCAGTTTAGTTTGAAATGTATTTATCTATATCGTCCACATTCCTCATGATAGTATTAATGATAGTTGAATTATTGTTCCCAAGAAAGTCTAATTTTAAAGTATTATATATTTCAAATAAGGATAAAACTTTCATTATTTTGCAGACATTTTTTTCCTTAACAACTTTCTAAATAAATACTACATGACTACTTTAAAAATTAACTATTAATTGCTGCAACATTCTAAGACGATTCTTTGACAATCATTTGAAAAACTTCTCACCATTACGCTCAAATTGTGAGCATAAATTTTTAGCATTTTTAGTCATATATATTTTCCAGAGATATATCTTGGCTTGTCCGTCCTTTAGGAACAATTATATGGTTTTGCTTAATGAATTTATCTGTTCATCAGTTTATAAAAATCTGCAACCAAATACAGACTCAAACTCCTTATTCTTATATGGTGATATATGTGAAACTATGCAGACGTACATACACACACACATACATTCATTCATATGAAATACCCGGCAGTTCTTGGAACTAGCTGGAAAAAACAACAAGTCATAAATAAATACAGCAGAATATAGATAATAAACTAGTGCAAGAGGAAGTAAAAGATGACAAGAGTTTTAATTTTTTTTAAGAAAATATGCTTAAACTAAAAAATTTTAATTATTACTTTTCCAAACTACTGGGTTTCAAAACTCCTAATAATATGTATTTACATACCGACTTACACTAACACATACGTTAGGTTTGTTACGTGAATGCATTACAAGTTAAAGTTTTAGCCATTTTGAGGGAGAAGAGACGCAGTAAATTTTATGTAGATTTGCTAATACGAATTATGTTCATTTGTGCCATAGAGTTTTGTTACATCTGCTACTGTTTTTGGCTGCCACAAAACATAACCCAACAAACAATCGTAAATAAACACACCAACGACAGAACACATTTATACATGCTGCTGCAACATAATCAACGAACACAACATACGAGCACATATTTATGTTGTTTTATGTGCAAATATCTAATGGTTAAATGTCTGTCTGGCTGTTAGTATCTCATTGTTGTACTAGTGCCTCGTTTGAATGGGAATTATGAAGTAGCATTAGATTGTGTAAGCAGACAATTCTGGATGACTACTATTTATTTTGACTATGTATTTGACCGATTTTTTCCACTTTCAACACCATTTTTCTAGATGCTCTCCGTGTCTTCAACATGATCTAGTTTAGTTCTAGTTCAGTTGTATTTCAATGATAGTTCAGTTGTATTTCAATGATAGTTCAGTTCTAGTTCAATTCTAGTCCATTCAGTTCTAGTTCAGTTCTAGTTTAGTTCTAGTTCAGTTCTAGTTTAGTTCTAGTTCAGTTCTAGTTCAGTTCTAGTTCAGTTCTAGTTCAGTTCTTAGTTCAGTTCTAGTTCAGTTCTAGTTCAGTTCTAGTATCAGTTCTAGTTCAGTTCTAGTTCAGTTCTAGTTCAGTTCTAGTTCAGTTCTAGTTCAGTTCTAGTTCAGTTCTAGTTCAGTTCTAGTTCAGTTCTAGTTCAGTTCTAGTTCAGTTCTAGTTCAGTTCTAGTTCAGTTCCTAGTTCAGTTCTAGTTCAGTTCAGTTCTAGTTCTAGTTCAGTTCTAGTTCAGTTCTAGTTCAGTTCTAGTTCAGTTCTAGTTCAGTTCTAGTTCAGTTCTAGTTCAGTTCTAGTTCAGTTCTAGTTCAGTTCTAGTTCAGTTCTAGTTCAGTTCTAGTTCAGTTCTAGTTCAGTTCTAGTTCAGTTCTAGTTCAGTTCTAGTTCAGTTCTAGTTCAGTTCTAGTTCAGTTCTAGTTCAGTTCTAGTTCAGTTCTAGTTCAGTTCTAGTTCAGTTCTAGTTCAGTTCTAGTTCAGTTCTAGTTCAGTTCTAGTTCAGTTCTAGTTCAGTTCTAGTTCAGTTCTAGTTCAGTTCTAGTTCAGTTCTAGTTCAGTTCTAGTTCAGTTCTAGTTCAGTTCTAGTTCAGTTCTAGTTCAGTTCTAGTTCAGTTCTAGTTCAGTTCTAGTTCAGTTCTAGTTCAGTTCTAGTTCAGTTCTAGTTCAGTTCTAGTTCAGTTCTAGTTCAGTTCTAGTTCAGTTCTAGTTCAGTCTAGTCATTTCTAGTTCAGTTCTAGTTCAGTTCTAGTTCAGTTCTAGTTCAGTTCTAATTTAGTTCTTATTTAGTTCCAGTTTCCAGTTTAGTCCTAGTTTTGTTCTGGATCAGGTCGAGTTCAGTTCTAGTTACATGGTGAAACCCAATGTATTTTAATGAATACCTCATTTTGGAAATCGTACTTCTCCTGGAATCTTCTGACCCAATTTTAATAAGTACTACGGTCAAAAAGTATACTTTTTGTAGCCCTATACCTCTAGCTTCAGCGTTCTTCCAGTTATCGGTGTTGTAACTATTTTACATACACAGTTTTTGTCTTGTCGTTGCTTTTTATAGTTTTATTTATTTTCGTTTCTTTTTCTGCACTAAATGCCGACCGACTCTTTTTGCTTTCCTGAACGTAGGAGTAGTTTGTTTTGGTTTTAAGTATTTTTTTTTGTTTGTGTATATTTAGAAAAGAAGGAAAACAAAAACCAACTCAAAACTATTTTGATTGGGAGTTAAGAAATAATATAAAAAAGAAACAACAGAAACATAAACATTTTTATTAACATTTTCATTTTAATAGTGATTTGTTAGTGTTGTGAGTGTGTATAAGTTTATTTGTTTTTGTAAACAACTATAAATTTTTAGATTAAGTTCTCTCTTTTATTATATTTTGGACCAATTAATAAGATTTATTGGAATATGTTTTGAAAAAAAAGGAGCAGAAAAAGATTAAATCTAAACAAAATATGTAGAAGTATATGCAAAAAAACTACATACAATAATAAAGAAGAAAATATTTTTATTGAGTCGGATATAAAGAACATAATTAAATTAATTAAAACTAAAGTAGGAATTATGTTTAACTATGAGAAAATGAAGTAATGGATTATTAACTTCAATAAATCACTACAGTCACAGGACATAATCTGTGAAAATAGCGTTTTTCTCTTTCGAGGTAAGCTTAAACATTAATAGCGGATTTTGTACAATAAAGACCCCAAGCTAGGCTTGTATAAAAACTTTTTGAAATTTTGTTATTTTCATTAAAATATATGTATAATAATAAGTATAAATTACATCCAAGTGGTATAAATTTCGAATTGATAATAAAATTCAAACATCTCGTAAACTGCACCTGATTATATGTACCCATACAGAAATTCAAAATAACATATATCTTAATATGATGAGACATCTTTAGTAAACAGATCCAACAAAAAATAGAAACTTCATGTGAAATAGCATGCATGAAAAATATCACCAACGTCATGATTGTCGTCATCATCTTCCTCATCAACTGCACAATTGATGAGGGAAAAAATAGAAGGAAAATATGTAACAACCTAGGAATGTGTGTCTTAACCATGTTAGCAATTGCTAGCCACAAGTAAATGATAATCAACAACAGTCTTAGTAGCAACAGCTTTACAAAAAAAGGAAGTTAGTAGAAGCAGTAGCAAGATGATATGAAGAAAACATCTGTTTTTTCATGATTTTGGACATACCCCCTAACGGTGGTGGAGCCAACCTCGAGTAAGACTCCTTAACTGATGAACTGAAAAGAAGAACATTTTACAAGAAAGAAAGAAAATAATAAAAAAATCTAGTAAATACCAAAATTGGTTATATTGGGCCTGGAAGATAAGAAGTGATTGTGACACAGGAAGTCAACTATGGAATACAAGGCAATGGTTTTCTGACAGGAGCAAACAATCTATATGGGTGTCCAACCAACATCAAAAGTTAATTATTGAAAATGATTAAAAACACTAACTACCTAACTAACGAACTAAACTAAATAACTAACTAACCTAACTAACTAACTAACTAACTAACTAACTAACTAACTAACTACTAACTAACTACTAACTAACTAACTAACTAACTAACTAACTAACTAACCTAACTAACTACTACTAACTAACTAACTAACTCTAACTAACTAACTAACTAACTAACTAACTAATAACTAACTAACTAACTACTAACTAACTAACTAACTAACTAACTAACTAACTACTAACTACTAACTACTACTAACTAACTAACTAACTAACTAACTACTAACTAACTAACTAACTAACTACTAACTAACTAACTAACTAACTAACTAACTAACTAACTAACTACTAACTAACTACTAACTAACTAACTAACTAACTAACTAACCTACTAACTAACTAACTAACTAACTAACTAACTAACTAACTAACTACTACTAACTAACTAACTAACTAACTAACTACTAACTAACTAACTAACGACTACTAACTAACTAACTACTAACTAACTAACTAACTACTAACGAACTAACTAACTAACTAACTAACTAACTAACTACTAACTAACACTAACTAACTAACTAACTAACTAACTAACTAACTAACTAACTAACTAACTACTAACTAACTAACTAACTAACTAACTAACTAACTAACTAACTAACTAACTAACTACTAACTAACTAACTAACTAACTAACTAACTAACTAACTAACTAACTAACTAACTAACTAACTAACTAACTAACTAACTAACTAACTAACTCTACTAACTAACTAACTACTAACTAACTAACTAACTAACTACTAACGAAAACTACTAACTAACTAACTAACTAACTACTAACTAACTAACTAACTAACTAACTAACTAACTAACTAACTAACTAACTAACTACTAACTAACTAACTAACTAACTAACTAACTAACTAACTAACTAACTAACAACTAACTAACTAACTAACTAACTAACTAACTAACTAACTAACTAACTAACTAACTAACTAACTAACTAACTAACTAACTAACTAACTAACTAACTAACTAACTACTAACTAACTAACTACCTAACTAACTAACTAACTACTAACTACTAACTAACTAACTAACTAACTAACTACTAACTAACTAACTAACTAACTACTAACTAACTACTAACTACTAACTAACTAAACTAACTAACTAACTAACTAACTAACTAACTAACTAACTACTAACTAACTAACTAACTAACTAACTAACTAACTAACTAACTAACTAACTAACTAACTAACTAACTAACTAACTAACTAACTAACTAACTAACGAACTACTAACTAAACTACTAACTAACTACTAACTAAATAACTAACTAACTAACTAACTAATTAACTGACTAACTAACTAACTAATATACTAACTAACTAACTCTTTCTGACTTCCATTGCGAACCTTTTATTGGACCATTCCGACAAATTCCGGCCATAGCATCAGCAACACAACAGCTCTTTAATCTACAAAGGACACCAAAAAACACAAAATATCTCACATAAAGACACAAAAAACAAGACATACGACAATAAAAATGAATGGGAACAAAAAGAAGAAACAACCAACGAGAATGCAATACATTTTCAGTTGATGCGTTGTGATGTCTTTCAACATTCCACTACAGTTTTCATACTCTTGTTAGGATCTGTTTCATCTTCTGTTTCCTTTTTATGTTTTTCATTCCTTCCAATGGTCAAACAGAGATGGTTACAAACCCTTAGGTTAGTTTAACTCATTGCAGCTTTAGCATGAACAGTATTTTTATTTGTATTTTAAAAGTCGGTGTGTGAGTGCGTATGTATGAGAATATTTATTCGTCAGAATTGTAGATGTCAAGCATTTTCATGATGCGCATCAACAACAGATTGTGATATAAACATAAAAGCAAAAGTTGCACTTGTAGTATATTTGCAAGAGTAGCAGTAGTTTGAGTAAAAAAAATCTCCAACACTCCAAAACAAATGAACGAATGAGAAAACTGAAAACTTGATGACTTTGTATGACTTGAGTTGATAGGAATAATCAGACAGAGTTGTTGTGCAAACAGCAACATCAGGAACAGCAACTACAGCAAATATTGTTACTATTACAACAAATAGTAAAAATTGAATAAGCAACAGAAAAAAATAAATTCTCATTCTTTGCCATGAAACAATCTGTGTCCCTCTGCTGGTGAATAATAGAAAAAATATGGTGTTCATCACTAAAAGTAGGAGGGTTGAGATAAAATTTTCTGAAAAAAGATATTTCAGAATTTTTGATAAATTTTCTTTTTAAAGAAAATTTTCCAGAAATTTTAATTAGAAAAATAAATTTCACTGATATTTTAATATCCGCCTGGAAGGCTGAAGAGCCCAATACAAAACCCTCGTATCTTAACTCTTACAAACTGATAGACATACAATCATGTGTGTATTTAATAGATGGTCTGCTATCATATACTTTCCTTTCGTTTTACCCACTTTAGTTCCAGAATAGTATCAAATCTTAGTCATGTGTGTATTTTATCTTTTTGCCAGGTTCTATTTCAACTTTTTTTTCACTATACATCTATTTTTGGCAATTTGTTGCTTTCATATGTTAAACTTTTTTTTCAAAAAGGATTTTCCTTTTTTTCTGGTAAAGCTGAAAAAACATTTCCATTTTAGATGAGTTGATTTTGAGTTTTCTTGTCAATTTCCATGAGTTCAATAATGTTTGTACTTTTGTGCGTGTATGTAATGTTTGAATTCTGCTCTTTTTTTTGCCATTTCCATGACCATGTCTGTATTTTATGCTGCCAATTGCAATTTACTATTATTGGATTTGTTCTGAAAATTTGTATCTATGTGTGCGTTTTTTTTATAAAGAGATATCGTACGGAAATTCAAATTATTTGCAGCATTTACAAAATGTGTGTTTTTTCTTCGTATAAGTTTGAAAATAAGATTTTCTTTCTGCAGATAAGAATTTAATCAATTGTTGAGTAGTGATACGTTTGGTATCAGATTTTTATGTTATTTTAAATTTTTAATCTGGAAAATTGGTAATTTCACAGGAAAGTTACAGGTTTTTCTTATAAAAGTAGTTACACGAACTTCGGATATTTTCCTTATCAATCCAGTTAAGTGCAGGAAACATGACTTTAACGAACTTCTGATGTCTTCCTTATGATCCAGTTACATATGAGTGGTAACACTTACAGCCAAAGCTGATTACAAGTCAAGTTATCAATGTGTACTAGATATATTAGACGGTTATACACAAAGATGATCGCATACCGGAATCATAACTTATAAGGATTTGTGAAGTGTTGATCCCATATAGAAGATCGTGGTCAAACGGAACATTACAATAAACCCCTTCGATAATCTGTTGGTACACCGATGGCTCTAAACTGAGATCTTGTGATCTGGAAGTAGTTTATAGTATATTTTGGAAAACCAAAATACGGAAGATCGATTATATTCTATATATTGCATTCATCACAAACACTGATAGAACTCAATTCAGAAAACTGCATTTCTGGGAACGTTGTATGAATGTCGAAGTGCTTTACGTGAACACCTGCCCTGAGGGCCTTATTTCACGGTGGTCTTTTTAATCCACTGGGTAGACTTGAAAATGGTCTACCATCGTCCCTGAATCCTTCAATAAAGAAATCAGGTGCCAATTTTTGTACATGGCTGAGTCGGTCCATGTACAAGCACTTCACTGAAGTACTCGAGCTATCTAATCTCTTGCCATAGTAGCTCCGTTGGGGAAGGACAGGTGTCATAAGCAAGCTCAATCTAACCCAGACAAAGGAGTCGATAGAAGGGGCAGACCCAACATCAGGTGAAAACAGCCTATTGATGTTATGAGGAATGATGGTGTCCCTACAAAACATTCTCATCATCTAAAAACTCACCCCAGTGCATTCCCGGACCTCCTAAAGTCGCCCATCCACAATACTGAGATGGCTTCTGTTGGTTTGGCAACAGCACCTAGAGACGTATTTGGTAGTCCGAAATACCCAAAATAATAAATCAGGATCCCTCTTCATGAATCGATCTGTGACAAAAGATGTAGGAATTTCCAAAGTCAACTGAACCCAATAATTGCCCCGACAAATAGTCGCGTAGCATGAATCAATATATCCTGTTGAGATGGCAACCGAGAAACTTCCCCGAAGCGTAAAAAGACATACTAGGAGTAATAATCTCCAATATATGGAGACATTCCCAATCTTTCACCAATTTTTGCATCAATTCCATTCCCATGATCAAAAAGATCTCTCTACAGAATGACAGCCAACTACTGCACGCTAACCTGACAATTCCCCAGCATATACCGGCTCCCTACTACATACAAGACCGGTAAGAAATACCAATCGGGTTCAGGAATACAGCATATGCTGCTTTGTACACAGACCTGTGTCATTTGAATAGAGAATTAACCAACGCATTATGTATAGGATATATCAGCCCTTAAACCAACATTCTCTCCCCGCGAATTTGGGTTTAAACCACAGCCACAGCCAAAGGAACCTTAACCAACTGACCAGCCAGGGCAAGTCCTGCGGGCAACTGGCCACCCGTAGTATCATACCAAGGACTAGCCGAGGAGTGAAGTGACATCACCAGTTTATAGTCCCGGCAGATTAGAGGTACTGGAATCACCTCTTTAACGAGGGATTACAATACACCAAGATGAGGGTCTTACATCAAGGAAACATGCTCCGGGTGGCGGGAACATTGTACCATAATTCTTTCATAGATCACTATGTACACAAGTTTTTCCACCAAAAATGGCAATGTAAAGGAGTTCAGTACAACACGCCTAGTAGCGGACTAGATTTACAGATGCTACATCCATTTTCGTCCTTCCGTAATGCTTGTTGTAACTTCAGACGTCTAATCTCTGGATGCTGTGACTGATCTTTTAACGCCTCAGGCAAGGAAAGAAATGTTAGTCTGACAAGATTTTATGAACTGCAATCCTTCGAGATTAGATATATCATCACACGGCCTGATAATAGTTAAAGTTTGTTCTCTCATCGCTGATGGCAGTACGGCTAGAATGGATCCTTCGCTCGTTAAAATCGGAAAAGTTTAAATTAGGGTCAAGACGTTATGAACTGCAATCCTCCGAGTTTTGATATACCATCAAGACCACAACCATAACCCCCCGGGGACATATAACCTTAAAGAAAGACCCCATCTTGATGTGTCTTCAATCCCGGTGAAAAGAGGTGCTACCAATACCTCTAGTCTGCTTGGACTATAAACTGCTGATGATCAAATGTATCCTCGGCATTTCCTTGGAATGATTTGACATGGGGTCGAACCAGAGAACTACATAATCTGATATTACAGGTGGCCAGTTTCCCACAGGACTTTGTCCCGGCTGGTCAGTTCGTTGAGGTTCCTTCGGGATCCACGTAGTGACTATGGCTTAAACCCACGGGAAGGTAATTTGTCGGTTAAAGGGATAAGTACTGAGCTGTTGCCGAAGTCAATAGATAGCCCACAGAGGAGTGATTGTGGGACTACGCGTTGGTGTTAAGTGTATATGATACAGGATGAATGTAGGGGTATACGGATCTAACTAGAGTGAGTGTGTCGGATGTTGTTCTCTATTGAGTTCAAAAAATGCCCCCTGCGTGTAAAATACACAAAGGGGCAGTGGTTAATCATCACATTCTGGTAGATTTGAAGGAAGTTCTGAAGATGTTCAAAAGCACCTGAGATGGCACCATCCCAATAAAGAGGGAAAGATTTGTGGAAAACTGATGTTACTTAAACTTGAGAGGATAGTTGGAGTTTGCTCTCGCATCGATAGTATTGTCAGTGTTCATTGCGGCCTGCATAGGTCCTTCGTTCGTTGCGAAACCGTGACGCTAATTTTTGTGTACTAAGATCTGAGTTCTATATCGCCCACTCTACAAATATATAAAATGCCACAAGAAAGACCAGTGAATTGCGTTTAGGGGAATTTGTAATTCTTTGAAAGCTCTTATGACCTATAACCCATATTAATTCGAAGTGAAATTTAATTTTCGGGAGCTATGCTTAATTGTTATTCAAAACTTTAGAAGTATTTAAATTTATTATAAAATTAAGTTTATCAAATGTTCAATATTCATTTCCTGACAGGCAATTCATGGAAATATGTAGGTCCCACTATTAAGTTAAATGGTTATTGCAGCAATTTTTGATGTTACACATCTTCTGTAATACATACTACCCTCCTCATTATGCTGATGTGGGGCATGACAACATCTTAATAAACACCGTTATCATTTAATTACAT
The DNA here is from genome assembly GCF_015586225.1 of Lucilia sericata. NCBI lineage: Eukaryota > Metazoa > Arthropoda > Insecta > Diptera > Calliphoridae > Lucilia > Lucilia sericata. The sequence goes on along the minus strand of NW_023995576.1, from coordinate 89,186 downwards.
TTTAACAGTTTTCGTAATACTCAAGATGTTTTCGAGATCAAAGTTCTCAGCTTTGAAAGTTTGGCGGCAGCTTCTTTTATCGGTAATATTAAACAAGATTTTATAACTTATTAAATTTTAATGTGTCAACTAAATAAAATAAATACAAATTAACAAAATGATTACTCTATTTATTAAAAAAAAAGCTGCATAACTCTGGGTGATAAATTTTGAAAAAAAAATAATCTTTTACAAAGAAAGTTTATTTTTATAATATTTAAGTAATCTAGAGAAAAAAGCCAACAAATTAAAACTTTTGATAGACTACGGTAGTTGTTCAAAAGAAAGAATCTCATTCGAAATGATAACTGAGCATCTAACGCAAATGCTAAACAATTTGATGATACCGCCGCCCCCATGCAACATTATTAACTCCACATACTTTGTCTACAGTAGACGGCAACTCGTAGCACTCTAAGAAAATCAAACAACACCTCTACAAAATCAAATTACTAAAAACAAGGCAAATAACCCAACTTAAGCCTTAAATATGCCGACAAAAATCAACAGGTTTCGTATAATGAAGAAGGCAACGTAAAGACTGTTGGGAAGAAGGGGAGAAGGAAAAAGTCAACAGAATTTTTTTTCTTTATTTAACAAAATTAACAAATGAACAAAATTGTTTACACACCAAAAATGGAGCACAACATCAGACCGACTAGTAGTTGTTAGTAGACGTGCTATAGAGTTTCGAAAAAAAAAAAAATTACCAATCACAAGTATGAGTACGAAAGCGGCAAAGCAACAGATGTATGCCTGTTTATAGAATTCAAACCGAATAGCGATGATATTCAAACGTTAGCAACCACCCAATAGTTACATGTATAGCAGCAAAAACATTAAAAAATAATGCTCTGTATAAGTTTTTTTTGGAAACACTCACACACTGAAATTCCATTATTATCAAAATCGAGAAGGTGCAGGATTGCCAACATGAAAAGAGGTCAATGGTTATCTTTAAAATATAAGTTTTAAATACTATTCCAAAATTTAAGTTCTATTCGAGACACTTGAATGCTTCTTTTTACTCTGGAATTCGCACTACATTCTCGTCCTCAGATCTTGGAGAGTTTCAGATTCCCTAATATTTACACCACCCTGAGATATAGATGAAACAAGAAAAGCCAAAAAAGTGTAATTTATGAAAATAACCAAATAAAGTAGGAAAAAGAACGAAATTTTAAATAAATTAATCATTAATTCGTTTGATGAAGTCCAACCAACTCACATAGCGCGATCTCTGAGATAGGTCGAAATAAATAGAGAGCAAATGTCAAATGCAATTAGTTTTGATAGAAGTTCAACATGCCAAACACTATCGAACTCCTTAAAAATCCCAAGAGCCACCACTTTAGTTTTGCCAAAATGTTAAATGGAAATGTTTCGGTTCGGAAGGCTCGTAAAACACCTGTAGATGGTCCATTACGAAAGCTATGCAGCAGGTCGCTAAGTGAATAGTTGAAGTCTATATATTGCAAAAGATGACCATATTTTTCATAATTTTAGAAACAGCTGAATACATAACAATTGGGCGAAAACCCAACCTCTTTCTTTTTAGGAATTGACGTTACAGCCTACTCGCTAAAACCCTTTTGTCTTCCTGCTCACGAAACAATATGTTTAGCATAGTTACAATATCGGTCAGTGGATGAATTACTAGCGAATTCATGGTTAGCTTCGTCAATGGAATCAGCAAGTGTTAGGTCGTCCTTGAAAAGTTTCGGAATTGAATACCTAGCACTTACATCGAGCTACCAGAAAGTTGTACTACCCCAGGAGCACAAATATCGAAGTGCTTTACGTGAGTACGTTGGCCTATCTCACGGTGGTCTTTTTCATCCACTGGGTGAGCAAAATATAACGACTCAACACCGCCCCTTTGTGTATCTTACACGCAGGTTGCAATTTACGTATATGGATGCCGGTCCATTATACGGGCACTTTGTTGAAGTACTCGTGCTATCTAATCTCTTGCCATAGTAGCCCCGTTGGCGAAGGACAGGTGACATGAGCAAGCTCAATCTAAACCCGATAAAGGAAAAGGCAATCACTGGTTAGAGTCAATAGAAGGGGCGTAACCAACATCAGGTGAAAACACCCACAAACATTCTCATCATTTAAAGATTCACCACAGTGCATTCCTGGACCTCTTAAAGTCGCCCAACTACACTAACGTATTTGGTAGCCCGAAATACCCAAGATAATGAATCAGGATTCCTCTTCATGAACCTATCCGTAAAAAAGGATGTACGAATTTCCAATGTCAACTAAACCCAATAATTGTCCCTACAAATAGTCGCGTAGCATGAATCAATATATCCTGGCAACAGCATCGAGAAACTTCCCCGAAGTCTCAAATATATGGAGACTTTCCCAATCTTTCACCAATTTTTGCATCAGTTCCATTCCTATGATCATAAAGATCTTTCTACAGAATGTCAGGCAACTACTGAACGCTAACCTAACAATTCCCCAACATATACCGGCTTCCTACTACACGACCGGTAAGAAATACCGATCGGGTTCAGGAATCCAGCATATACTGCTTTGTACACAGACCTGTGTCCTTTGAATAGAGAATTAGCCAACGCATTATATATAGGGTATATCAGATCTTAAACCAACAATCTCTTCCCGCGAATTTGAGTTTAAACCACAGCCACTACGTGGCCAGGACAAGTCCTGTGGGCAACTGGTCATCCGTAGTACCAGATTATGTGATTCTCTGGTTAGAACTCATGTCAAATCATACCAATGACCAGCCGAGGAGTGAAGTGACATATCAGTTTATAATCCCGTCAGACTAGAGATGCTGGTAGCACCTCTCTTCTCCCGGATTGCAATACACCAAGATACGTTCTATCATCAAGGAAACATGCCCGGGGGCCCTGTCCCAGGAGCAGTGTGAACCTTAGAACAATGGTGTTGCTTGCATAGAGCGACTTAGATGTCTAGCAAATGTCAAAGAGCAATGCTTCAAGCCCAGTGCCGGTTTACAGAAGATTTACTTACGTTGAGATGCGTTAAAGCATGCGTTGATACACTTTAAAGCTCGGGCAGTTTATAAATCGCGATTAACTTATCTAGAAGCTTAGATTTATCAGTGAATTTGAGGTCGTCCTTGAAAACTTTCCAAAAAGAAGACCTAGCAGTTACAACAATAAGCAATAAGTAACTTAGCACGATGGCGCTGCTTGTGTAGAGCGACTTAACAGTGTGGCTCACATTGACATCGCCATTTTCCTTGTGCCATTTTGGCACAATTTATTATTCCGCTAGATTTAAAAAATTAGCATAATCTACTAGTACTAGCGTCCACTTCAATGTTACAGAAGGCTTTCCAGAGCGATTAACATTCCATATCAAAATCCATATCAACCCTTCACCTTCGATTATAGAAAAGTCCATACTTTAAAGTACCTGCATGAATTATAACAATGTTGAAAATAATTACATACCTATGTGATTACATTTTTGTCATTATCAGAGTACTTGAAAAGTAAGTGTTGTGGAAGTACAAGCCATTACTTTTTGCTGTTTGCCTTGACCATACTGATAACCATCAGCTTGATTGCGCAGGAGACTTAGTGTTCTGTTATAGAACTTCCTGGAACTCTTGAATTAGCATTCTGATAGAAACATATGTACATACATAGCACGTTATCGAAAATATGATTATTGTAAATATAAAAGAAATCCATTCAAGAATCCAATTACTTAAACCCCTGACAGTTTCCCTGAATTTGGCAACCTTTGTTCAAAAAAATATTTGCATCTGAATCTTAATTAATTAACTCAACGCATTTTCATGTTAAAATGCAAAAAATAGGAATCTTACAGATATTTGCTGCAATGCAATCCAACCAACCAACACACAATCCCATATAAAGTCCATATAGACAAGTCGAATGAGTTGATGGCAAAGTATGCATGTTGAAATAAGTACATACATATTTGTAAATCCCTGCAGATCGGGATATCATTTACGAATTAGTAATTTTACATATCATTTGAGATTAGCCCAGGTTACGGAGAAGAGAGAAATCAATTGAACCTTCGTATACTTAACATCGATTGTAACTTATTGAAATACTTTCAGTGACCAGTGACCCATACATACATATATAAATTCAAGACCGATGTCTGGCAAAAACACTGTCTGAAAAGGATACATTAACTTCCTTTAAAACTGCTGGGATTAACAAATTTGTTTGTTAGTTTTTATATGAATATAGTCAGCATTTTGCTTGTTGTTATGTTTGATGAGCTGCGATTTCGTAATGCATTCCTGTGCGCACTTATTGGCTGACAAGGTAATACGTACAACAAGAAACTCAATACAAAATTGCGCGGTCACACATACCTGCATACATCTCTGTGTGTGACTTTACCTTTACAGAAAAAAGAGTTAAAATGCACCTTAATAAACTTTGTCAAAGAAACCAATTTTGGCTTAAATATTAGGTCCATTTGTAAAATATATAAAATGCTCTGATTTCGACTGTCACAAAAAGAAACAAAACACGTTCTTTAAAGGAAAGTATTTGATGTTAGATTCTTCTTTTATACTACCAAGGGCTCAAGATCGAGACCATCTTGATCGAAGGAATAATGACTCGAAAATGTTAGTGGACATTTGAGTTAAATACGGACTTGTATCCCCTTTTTTTGGACTGTACTAGATAACTAGGCGTTATTCTCGATAGTAAACTATCATGGAAATCCGACATCATAGCAAGAAAAGTTATATTGGCATCTGCCAGAAAGCTTAAGGAAACCCCGATTTAGTAAAATGGATTTTTGAAGAGGTCAACAAACCAATTCTGTTTTATGATGTAACCTTTTGGAGGAAAGCACTAGATATAATCTTAAATTGCAAACTTCTTGACAAAGTTCTAAGGAGAATGTCGATTCTTATAACAGGATCACTTGGGCTAACTTCAACCAAATCCCTTTTCGCGTTGCTAAACTGGATTTTAACAGGCTTGTTGACCAGAAAAATGACACTCACAATGGCATTCAGATTGAATGCAATAAATGAATGGTTGTATGGATCATATGGATATGCAAGTATTATTGATAGACTAGAAAACCTACCAGATAATATTGATTATTGCGTCCTCAAGCCCTTCCACCAGAGAAACTTTAGCTTCCTCATCTCGGCAAAAGGAAGACAGCAGGAAAATCGCTCTCCACGTAGCGTATCCGTGTATACAGATGGCTTTAAAAGAGTAGAACGAGTAGGGCAGTCATACTCTACAACACGATTAGTCCAGGAATGTCGGACACCCTTAATCATTATGCCGAGACATCTAACCATCATACTGGTATGGGTACGAGGATACGGGAACTCTACTGGCAACTGTATCGCTGACGAGCATGCGAAAATAGGTCACAGTTTCCCGAATCAGACATAGACCATTTATGTGGAATTCCGATAGGAGCATGCAAAAGACAATATATTCTACAAGCTCTCCCAGGAATGAACCAACTTGTATTTAAACGTAAAAGATATGGTCAAAGCTTGATAAAAGGCGTACAGACTATCTTCTGAAACTTAACCGATTTAGTAACCACGCCATGAGACTTGGAATAACTTGTAAAAATGGGAAAGATGAAGAATCGATTGAACATCTTCTATATCACTGTCATGGATTGGGTGACAGCAACTACGATATCTGGGACATTGATTTCTGTAGGGTACCTCAGAGTTATTTGGATTTAAACTAGATAACCTAAACGCCTTTATCAAGTATTGCGGTTGGTTTGGTGAAACAAACTCTAACAATACTGATCAGCAGCTCTCGGAGTCTAAGACTCTTTCCCTCTAAACTTAAGCACTCTCTTTCTCTCTATATGTCTCAATTTCCATCATTCATATTTTAAGCATCAATCTCTTGGATATATTCGATGCCTTTTACAATTTTTGCAGCCTGCGAATTCAACCAACCAAATGAAGTGTAGCATGCCAAACTCTATGAACGGCTTTGAAATTCTATATCCACAGATAGAGTAATACGGTGAATGGAGTGACACTATCTTTCCGATAAGAGGGCTAATAAGCAGCTCTACGGATTGTATATTGTCGGTAAAGGTGGTTTTAGTGAAATGCCTACACACCTGGGACCTTCAATATAAAAAGTCCTTATCATTGTACTTGGATAAAATTTCGTTATACATATACCTATCTCAGTCTGAGGAAGTTCAAAAAGTTCTTGTTAGACTATATTTGTACTATCAAAGTTTAAATTGAATTGTACATAATATTTTTTCCAGTGCATATTAAAATAAACAGTAGAAATAAGAAGTCAAATACAAATATTCATTACATGTAATTTTTTTCCTTTAACATATTCAAATGTTACACATACACCCAAGTACCCTAGTACTGCACAAATAAGGTAATTTTTGTTCAAAAGAAATCAAACCGAATGTACTCTTCTACAGAAGTAGAATGAGTAAAACTAAAGGTTTGTGTACTGCAGCATATATTTGATGTTGCCACTTTATATGGTACGCCAATGTTTGATGTTGACAGCGTTTGTCAACGTAAGATAACACAGTGTAAACGTATAGTTTGTTTATTTACCAATGTGTGCAGTATGCCACGTTAAGGTAAAATGCATTACTGAGCTTGTTGGTTGGTTCTGATCTGTTCTTGTTTTTATATATTCTTTTTAAAACGCGTTAAAAGTGTTTGTTCATGTACATCGTTCTGAGTTCAGGTGTTGGTTAATTGTAACAGCATCTTTCGCCCCCACATTACAAAGCAACAGTAAAAAGAACAAAAACAAATCACACAAATAAACAAACTGACAAACAAACAAATATGTAGGTATGTAACTGCAACTACAGATTTACAGAATTAACAAACACCGAAAGATGAAACAAGAAATAACAACATCAACAACAAACAAGAAAAAATACAGAAAAAATGTAAAAACAAGTAAAATTAAATTTACTTGGGCGGCAGGTGTCTTTTACTGTATTGTGTCAACAAAATGTTGAAATTACCAGTAATTAGTAGCTGCTGCAAACCGCCCTTCACTTGTATCCGCCGACAAACGTGCATGTAAATATTTATAATTGAAAATGTCGGTTATGTTCAGTGCGACTCCTTCTCTACTATGGCGTTTTTTATCAATCTTTTGTGTGCTTAAAAAAAAGAGTTTCATAAGAATTTTTTTCATTTGTCAACAATTATTTAAATTTAATTGGAATTTAAAGTTTTCAAAGGAATTGTGGGTACAGGACGATATTCTCACGCACAATCTTAGGAGTTACTGATATGAGATTCTGGGAATTCTTATTATGGTACTTTAATGTGACCATTAATGACTAACTAACTAACTAACTAACTAACTAACTAACTAACTAACTAACTACTAACTAACTAACTAACTAACTAACTAACTAACTACTAACTAACTAACTAACTAACTAACTAACTAACTAACTAACTAACTAACTAACTAACTAACTAACTAACTAACTACTAACTAACTAACTAACTAACTAACTAACTAACTACTAACTAACTAACTACTAACTAACTAACTAACTAACTAACTACTAACTAACTACTAACTACTAACTAACTAACTAACTAACTACTAACTAACTAACTAACTAACTAACTAACTAACTAACTAACTAACTAACTAACTAACTAACTAACTAACTAACTAACTACTAACTAACTAACTAACTAACTAACTACTAACTAACTAACTACTAACTAACTAACTAACTAACTACTACTCTAACTAACTACTAACTAACTAACTAACTAACTAACTAACTACCTAACTAACTAACTAACTACTAACTAAACTAACTAACTACTAACTACTAACTAACTAACTACTACTAACTAACTACTAACTAACTACTAACTAACTAACTAACTAACTACTAACTAACTAACTAACTAACTAACTAACTAACTAACTAACTAACTAACTAACTAACTAACTACCTAACTACTAACTAACTAACTAACTAACTAACTAACTAACTAACTAACTAACTAACTAACTAACTAACTAACGACTAACTACTAACTAACTAACTAACTAACTAACTAACTAACTAACTAACTAACTAACGAACTAACTAACTAACTACTAACTAACTAACTAACTAACTACTAACTAACTAACTAACTAACTAACTAACTAACTAACTAACTAACTAACTACTAACTAACTAACTAACTAACTAACTAACTAACACTAACTAACTAACTAACTAACTAACTAACTAACTAACTAACTACTACCTAACTAACTAACTAACTAACTACTAACTACTAACTAACTACTAACTAACTAACTAACTAACTAACTACTAACTACTACTAACTAACTAACTACTAACTACTAACTAACTAACTACTAACTAACTAACTAACTAACTAACTAACTAACTAACTAACTACTAACTAACTAACTAACTAACTAACTAACTACTAACTAACTACTACTACTAACTAACTAACTAACTACTAACTAACTAACTAACTAACCTAACTAACTAACTAACTAACTAACTAACTAACTAACTACTAACTAACTAACTAACTAACTAACTACTAACTAACTAACTAACTAACTACTAACTAACTAACTAACTAACTAACTAACTAACTAACTAACTAACTACTAACTAACTAACTAACTACTAACTAACTAACTACTACTAACTAACTAACTACTAACTAACTAACTACTACTAACTAACTAACTAACTAACTAACTAACTAACTAACTACCTAACTACTAACTAACTAACTAACTAACTAACTAACTAACACTAACTAACTAACTAACTAACTAACTAACTAACTAACTAACTAACTAACTAACTAACTAACTACTAACTAACTAACTAACTAACTAACTAACTACTAACTAACTAACTAACTACTAACTAACTAACTAACTAACTACTACTAACTAACTACTAACTAACTAACTACTAACTAACTAACTAACTAACTAACTAACTAACTAACTAACTAACTAACTAACTAACTAATAACTAACTAACTAACTACTAACTAACTAACTAACTAACTAACTAACTAACTAACTAACTAACTACTGCTAACTACTAGAGGAACTTCTTGCCTCTGGTGATCTACGAAGAATTTCTCCATCGTAGAGGTATTGGTATTTAAAATTTAGGTGACGGTTTTTCAGCGGAATCGGTATATTTTAGTGGTAGTAGTATTTTAGCTTATTTCTGCTACGGTGTCTTACACAGAAAAAACTAAAAATGTGTTTCAATTATCAAAATAATTGTATCAAGCAAGTTTTGCACCTATCACCAAAATGATGCTATCAATTATCAAATTTGTAAAAAAAATTAAAAAAAATGCTTTTTTTTTCCAAATAACGAATTAATCAGAACAATTAATATCAATAATTGCGACAAAATATAAAATTGATTAATTCATTAATTGCATAAATTAAATATTTAATAAAAATAAAATCTAATTTTTATTAATTTATTAATCAAATGAATTAGTTTGTTTGGTAGAAAATGTATTAAAAACCAATTAAGTTGATGATTAAAACAATCAAATTATTAATTGATTACTCACAATTACTCACATGCGTTGAGCATTTACAAAAAATATCACTTGACTATCAAATTTGAACATATAAAGTGTTTTGTAAATTGTCAGGAAACTTGAATATTATATGCCTAAAATCGTATTGACTATTTAAGAATTATAAACATTGTTAGCATAAGAAATCAAAATAAAATATTAAAAAAAAAAAAAACTAAAATAGAAAAGTTGGCCAGAAAATTTTTTTCAATCAATTAAAAAACTAATTGAATTAATTAAAAATTTAATCAAATTTGTAAACTAAGGTTTTAAACAACGAGATAATTAAGACAAATAAAAAATTGCTTAAATTAAAATTAAAGAAAGAGAAAAACATGTTAATTGAAAATAAACTACTGATAATTTTTTCTGTGTAGGCTTGTCTATATATTAGTTTATTAAAGTATTCTAGCGATAACGGTATTTATACTTATTTTGTTTTTGGTATTTTGTCAGTAACGGCGCTGGTTAATTGCCATCCCTCCATGGCGATTTGCAATGCATGAATGCTGTCAGATTGCTTGATCTAAAGCTAAGCATTCTTTTCTTTGTTCGACTAATACTTTCCACATATCTCGTGGTTGACTTATTGAATTTTTTTCCAACTTGGGGAGCTGAATTGTTAGTTTTCTTCCACATTGATTGCGAAAGATCTCTTCACAGTGACTTGGAAACGAGTTTGAGTACTTTCCTCCTGTAATGAATGACAAAGAATCTACTTCTGCCATCTTTGCCAGAGATTTCTACATATCAGTCTCTTCCTTTCTTTCTACGACTAGTTTTTTCAATATCTTGTAATTATATTGATAACGGCGAATGATCTCTGACAGACACTCTATGCATTCACTTCCTTTGTTAGGCTACTATTGCGTTGGGACTTTATAACTACTTTCTCAAAGGGGTTTTGCGGAGCAGGCTTGGTTTTACTTTCCTCTTGCTGTGTCTAGCTTATATCCTTCATCCGTCATAAACGCAAAATATCCTTCATACTATAGTGGTGTAGGGTATTTAATCTTTTAATTTATAACGAAGTAGAAAAGAACAAATCATTTATTGCAACAATATGTAAAATAATTATCATAATTTTCCTTTAAACCTTGACACTTTTTAAAACTTTTATTAAAGAGCCTTAAATTAATCTGCTTTTAATTATAATTAAAAAATCTTTAAGAAAGGAAAAGAAAAACACCTAAAACTATTGTCTGCAAACCAAACTATAGAATTCTTAAGTACTAAATACAATGCGACTTTTTTTCTCACAAGTCCTTTATAATCACACAAACTACTGTTAAATCTTCAGCTTCCCCTCGGCTGCTACTGATGCTTTTTCTACGAACTACAAACTATTAGAGCTTTTTGAATGGTTTATAGCTAAATATCTACGACTATAGTAGAAATATTATATAGCAAAAAAAGAAGGATATTGTAGCTGCAAACGAAAACCGTAAACTCCCATTTATCCTCGACAGTGGTGTCCTTGTGTCATCTTAAATCTTTGTCTATGTCTACTGTCGAAAAATCTGCTTTTGTGTTACTTACGACTTATGAGCGTATGAACTGAACACCAAAAAAAAAAAAAAAAAAAATAACAAGAAATAAAATAAATGAAACAACAAAAACGCAAAAGCAGCTACTAAAGTGAAGAGAAATACTACGTAAAACGTAAAATTCAACCACATTTTTACCATCATACTCGGCTATAAAGTACAAAAGTTTGTTAAATAAATCAAACCCTTTTTGGACATTTATGATCGTAAAGTTGAAATAAAATAATAAAATAAAATATATACATATAAACTATTATATACAGTTACACATACATACATGCATACATAGGATGAGTTCCTCTATACATATTTACTAAAAAGGATAATATATGGACATATAGTAAATACTTATATTACAATAACACTTACACATTTACTATGAAACCAGATATATTCTTCTAAAAGCTTAAACAGATTTATGATGAAGCTCATGTTGTTGTGCTTACAAAAAACCCTAAACAGGGTTTTCAAATTCCCAATATTTTTGTTACTCTCGGTACAAGTCTATTTTAAAACAAAATGATTTGTCATATATAAATAGTAATACATATAGTCAGGGTGATGGTAGTATTTAATAACTTTTTTAATGATTTGATGTCCTGTAAATTTTCTTATGGTAAATTTTGGACCGATCCTCCTAAGATTCTGGTTTCAATAAAACTTGCTTTTTAAGCCTTTTATAAAGGATGCTTTTTAAGCCTTTTATAAAGGATTTGATCCTAGTTCTAGTTCATGATGAATTTTATCGTCACTTATGGGTGTTAATGTCATTTTATGAGAAAGGCCATTGAAAAGGGATAAGGCCATTTCATGAGGAGGACCTTTTATGCTGGTAGAATTAATTATGGACCGAGCCTCTTAATATCTGGCAGAGATATTTTAGTTTCTAAATAACATATTTATGTCAATTTCGTTGATATGCTGGAAGCAAATTAGGAACTTTTAAGTAATTTTCTGAGAAGAACCTTATATGGAGGGTAGGGTCATTTATGGGCCGATCTCCATAAAATTTTTCAGAGAGATCTTAGTTCCCCTAAAACTTGTTTATGTCGAATTTCGTTGCATTCCTATCATTTTTAAGCAAGTTATGAGCGTTATAGTCGTTTTCTTAGAGGGACCTTATATGGGGGGTAGAGTCAATTATGGAACGATCCTCATAAAATTTGGTCGGGAGATTTTGGCTCATATTAAACTTATTTTTGTCGAATTTTATCGCCATACTCGTACTTTAAAGCAGATATGCCCGGTAAAACTGTTTTTCGGCCCACTTGTATGGGGGCTATCCTAATGACAAAAACAATCTTTTTTGATGGTGGGTATAAAAATACATATGTTAGACAACGGGGGTGTTATACGCTTCCTTTCATGGACGTAGTTCCGATGAATTTTGCAATTAGTTTTCCTGAGATATCTAATATCGGTAACAACATCGCTTCCAAGATATTTGTATCTAATATCGGGGAATGACTGCTTATGATAGATATAATGTTTCTGCGTTTTATTGGCCCCTCTGCAGGCTCTATATTTGTTAGAAATCGTTCACTATGTACTAATCATGGAGTTATTGTACATTCTGAATTGGCTTATCGTACTCCTCTCTCCTCTCCTCTACCGTTCAATTGCTTGGAAGGGTTTTTATCGAAAATTTTCTAAAAACTCAAAATTTATCGAACATTTTCTAAAAAAGAAAATGTATGGAAAATTTTCTATTAAAACAAAGTTTATGGAAAATTTTCTATAAAAAGAAAATTTATGAAAAATTTCTTTTAAGAGATATGTATTTTATGGAGAATTTTCTATAAAAAGAAAATTTATGGAGAATTTTCTATAAAAAGAAAATTTATGGAGAATTTTCTATAAAAAGAAAATTTATGGAGAGTTTTCTATAAAAAGAAAATTTATGTAGAATTTTCTATAAAAAGAAAATTTATGGAGAATTTTCTATAAAAAGAAAATTTATGGAGAATTTTCTATAAAAAGAAAATTTATGGAGAATTTTCTATAAAAAGAAAATTTATGGAGAATTTTCTATAAAAAGAAAATTTATGGAGAATTTTCTATAAAAAGAAAATTTATGGAAAATTTTCTATAAAAATAAAATTTATGGAAAACTTTCTATAAAAAGAAAAGTTATGAAAAATTTTCTATAAAAAGAAAATTTATGAAAAATTTTCTATAAAAAGAAAATTTATGGAGAATTTTCTATAAAAAGAAAATTTATGGAGAATTTTCTATAAAAAGAAAATTTATGGAGAATTTTCTATAAAAAGAAAATTTATGGAGAGTTTTCTATGAAAAGAAAATTTATGGAGAATTTTCTATAAAAAGGAAATTTATGGAGAATTTTCTATAAAAAGAAAATTTATGGAGAGTTTTCTATAAAAAGAAAATTTATGGAGAATTTTCTATAAAAAGGAAATTTAAAGAAAATTTATGGAAAATTTTCTATAAAAAGAAAATTTATGGAAAATTTTCTCTAAAAAGAAAATTTATGGAAAATTTTCTCTAAAAAGAAAATTTATGGAAAATTTTCTCTAAAAAGAAAATTTATGGAAAATTTTCTCTAATAAGAAAATTTATGGAAAATTTTCTCTAAAAAGAAAATTTATGGAAAATTTTCTCTAAAAAGAAAATTTATGAAAAATTTTCTATAAAAAGAAAATTTATGGAAAATTTTCCATAAAAAGAAAATTTATGGAAAATTTTCCATAAAAAGAAAATTTATGGAAAATTTTCCATAAAAAGAAAATTTATGGAAAACTTTCTATAAAAAGAAAATTTATGGAAAACTTTCTATAAAAAGAAAATTTATGAAAAATTTTCTATAAAAAGAAAATTTATGAAAAATTTTCTATAAAAAGAAAATTTATGAAAAATTTTCTATAAAAAGAAAATTTATGGAGAATTTTCTATAAAAAGAAAATTTATGGAGAATTTTCTATAAAAAGAAAATTTATGGAGAATTTTCTATAAAAAGAAAATTTATGGAGAGTTTTCTATGAAAAGAAAATTTATGGAGAATTTTCTATAAAAAGGAAATTTATGGAGAATTTTCTATAAAAAGAAAATTTATGGAGAGTTTTCTATAAAAAGAAAATTTATGGAGAATTTTCTATAAAAAGGAAATTTAAAGAAAATTTATGGAAAATTTTCCATAAAAATAAAATTTATGGAAAATTTTCTATGAAAAGAAAATTTATGGAAAATTTTCTCTAAAAAGAAAATTTATGGAAAATTTTCTCTAAAAAGAAAATTTATGGAAAATTTTCTATAAAAAGAAAATTTATGGAAATTTTTTTATATAAAGAAAATTTATGGAAAATTTTGTATAAAAAGAAAATTTATGGAAAATTTTGTATAAAAAGAAAATTTATGGAAAATTTTCTATAAAAAGAAAATTTATGAAAAATTTTCCATAAAAAGAAAATGTATGAAAAATTTTCTATAAAAAGAAAATTTATGGAAAATTTTGTATACAAATTTGTTTGTTGTTTAAGGAGTCTAGAATTTGACTGCAAATCAATACAAAATCTAATGTATTTAAATATTTGGTAAATTAATCCAAGAATAGTAAATTTTTCCTTTTTCCGAACTGAAATTAAATATGTAGTATTTGTATTTGATTCATCTTTTTAATAACCATTTTATGTCTTTTATGTTCATATTATATATGTATTAAAAAATCATATTAAATTATTATTTTTATAGCCAAAGTTTGAACTGGCAGCAAACGTTACATTTTACGCTTACGCAAGAAGTTGTAAATCATACGATTAATTACTCTCGCTCTTTCTCTATTGCTGGCAGCAGTTTTCCGAATTGCTACTGTATGTGCACGGCTATACATATGTATGTATGTTGTTATTCGTACGTTTTCCATCATATTCATAATTTTTCCCCCGTAACCCCATGAGATGTAACATTGAAAATAATTCTTTTATTTTTGTTGGAATCGTGTGTTTGAGGAGAAATATATAATACAGTTTAAATATGAAAATAAAGAGTGTCTAGGCAGTGATATTATAGGGACCTGGCAAAAGTTTATGTTGCCGGAATTTACATACTTTTTGATTTAGACTTTTTACGAAAAATCCCAAAGAATTATTTTACTTTTCAGCCTAATTAAGAAAACAACTAATCACCCTGTTTAAAAAGCTAATTTATGTCATTTTATACCCCATACATTTGTACAACTTTTACATGTGAATAAAATAATTTAAATGAACAAATGAATGAATGTGAATGTATGTAAATAGTGTAAGCTATTTTACATAGTACATACGTACATACATTCATTAAATGTATGGTTATGTAGTGTAAAACATGTGTACGTATACGCTACATTTACCATTACAAGTGAATTAATAAATTTGTGTAAGTATGTGTATGTAATTATTTTAATTTATAGCGTCACATTTACATCTATCGTCTACTAAATTTACTTTTATGTACACTCATACATTGGGAAGTCGAGATTTCGGGGGTATGAGTATAAGGACGTAGATATAATGAGATCTACAGACTGTCCTTTGTGATAATTTTGGATATTTTATATTAAATGTTCACGTTAAAATTCAGTTAGTGGACTCTCTTGGATATATCTGAACATTTTAATTCAGATTTGTAATTCGTATAGATCGAAACGCATATAAGATATGAGGTCACATTCGCAGCGAATGACTCTAATAACGCCCTGATTGTATACCAGAGGCGAAAATTGTAAGATAATGTGAGACATTGATCCCAAATAGAGGATCATGATATATATTAAAATAACAGAAACCGAAATATATTATCGTCTTTCTGTTTCACCCGGGGCATGTTTTCTTGATGAAAAACTAGATCTTGGTGTATTGCAATCCCGGGGTATAGAGGTGCTACCAATACCTCTAGTCTGCCGGGGAGAGAATGTTGGTTTAAGAACTGATATATCCAAATGCCAAATATATCTGGATTCTCTCTCCGGTGCTGTTGCCATCTCAACAGATATCACTGGGTGATGTGACAAAGCAACTTATGCTGGATTCCTGAACCCATTCAGTATCTCTTACTCTTCGCGGGCGCCAGTATATGTTGGGGAATTTTCAGGTTGACACTTGGTAGTTGCCTGTCATTCCATACATCGTTCTTTATGGTCTGAGAATGAAACTGATGTAATTGGTGAACGATCGGGAAAGACTCCTCTGCCCGACAGGATACTAGTACTGATTTAGTAGACCTTTTACTTCAGGAAAGTTCTCGGTGCTGTTCATGGTACGCGACATATGGTTGAGGTACGTTCCCTCAACTCGTCGTCGCAATTATTGGGTTCGAATTGACTTTGGAAATTTCTGCATTCATTGTCACATTATCTGACATACAGAGGGATCCTGTATTATTGGCTAGATATTTTGGGCTACCAAATACGTCTGTAGGTGCTGTTGCCGAATCAACAGAGCCATCTCAGTAGTGTGGTTGCGCGGAATGGATTATTAGTTGATTTCATCTGATGTTGGGGTTTGTCGCCCCTTCTATTGACTTTAGACCAGTGATTGCTGTTTCCTTGTCAGGGTTTGCATTGGGATTGATCCCATGCTGCCTGTCATTCCGCAACGGGGCAAGAGATTAGATAGCTCGAGTTCTTCAGCAAAGAGCTTGTACATGGACCGGCTCAGCCATCTATAAAAATTGCCACCTGAGTTCCTCATAGAAGGATTCAGAGGCGCGTGGTAGACCGTCTCTAGTTTACCCAGTGGATGAAAAAGACCACCGTGAAATAAGGCCAGGTGTTCACGTTAAGCTCTCGACATTCGTCTTTCAGTTCACAATACTCGAACGACGTCATGATCGAATAGCAGAGGCGAACATATTAGGATACTGTGAGACATTGATCCCAAAAAAAAGAATATTAGAACTATCACTCATGAGGAATATGCTACATGGATAGCTCGAAGCGGGCAACTTGCATATTATCGTCTTTCATATCACGAAAAATATATGATCGTCTTTCAGATCGCAACACAAGCATCCATGCTACATATTACTTTTAAATATGCTTGGCATTAAGAGCAGGGAAATGCAAAACCAGACAAATGCAAAACCGTTTGAGTCAACGAGAACGGCTTTAAAAGCATGGAATAATGAAACGGATTATAGGATCACCTAAATCATATGGAGTAACCCAAACGAAATGAGAACGTTAAGTCCTCAGGAAAGCAAGTTCGTTTTTACATGTCCTGACTAGACATACAACTTTACCAATAACAGAATGTAACGTATACAAAGCTTGTTATGGGGATATTGAAACACTTACACTATCATCATTCCCAAGCCCTTGTTGAAACTAACTCCAAATACTTTGGTGATGTTATGCCTGATATAACATTCCTAAGCCAGACTGATAAGAAAATGTGTAGTTTCCAGGACTTTCTAATAAATCGAACTACAATTATACTATAAAGAAGCAAGCAAAAGGCCAAGTAGCGTTCCAAATTTATATGTTTAATGAAAGATGTTTCTATAGCGCTCCTTTTCAAGCTAACATAACCTGATATGTTTCCTTGGATCTTTTAGCGTTATTGTTTCGTCCAAAATCAACAAGCCAATGACAATAAACCAGCAAATCAGGCGAGTACTTCGTAATCGTGAAACCTATATCTGCCATAACTTCATGGATATGATAAGTGCTGAGTGCTTTGCACTCATCGCTAATTGCAGATACGCCCTTCAATTAGAGAGAATAGTGTTATGATTTAAGTCCTTTAGAGAGAGCTGGACTTCGTTATTGTTAATGTGTATCAATTGAATGTGAGTGTGCGAAATCAGGTCAACCTACATACAGGCCAGACTATATAAATATATTGATATTAGAAATGATGTAAACAATTTCTCACGATGGTTTTAACGAATTTGAATCAAGTATTGTGAGATTCGGAAAACATCTTTTCTATATATGAATTCCTCAGAATTCAATATTGAAAGATAAGTACTCACTTAAGCCATGTTAAGCTGATTCCTCCGGATGAATCAGATTCTTCAACATTCTTCTCTTTGCTTATTGATAATAGTTGCATACATTTGATCGTTAGATTGCTCTAGTAGAATCTCTATGATTGTATCCTGTTAACTTAAAATTAATATTTAAAAATTTCAGTTGCGGAATTGTTAGCAGTGACAACCCCCTACATGCTTGACGTTTATGTACCTTTTACAACGACTTTTGCAGAAACTGACATGATAAAGAGAGGATTAACCTATTTTTTCGCCTTGATTTAACTTATCTACATAAGTGAGTCATGTGTTAAAAAGATGAACAATAACATTTGCAATCTTCTCGAACTGATCGGAGGAGTACGAGTTTTTGTTTTCACCGATATTACTTGGTTAATTAGTTGGTTGTCATACTAGTTCCATACACTTAGGCAGTCAAGTAGAGTCGAATGGACTCCGTTTGTCAAGACCACACAGATGTATGGTTATTCAAATTTAAAGATATACCAATTTAAGATACAATGTAGGAGGTCTGTTATGACAGACCAAACCTTTATATAACGTATTATAAGATGCTGTCTTTCCGAAGAGCGCTCCGTTAAGGAAATTTCACCTTTCCAGCCATTTGAAGAAATGAATCCGAAGATAACACTTTTAAGAGACTCCAATAGAACTGCAACTGAAGTACCACTAGAGATATTCAAAGCCTGAGTATTGCCATAGTACTAGAGGGGGGTCCAAACTAAGGCCTAGATCCAGATAAACCAAGGTAAGATATAATGTAGGAACCAAGTAATATATTTCTCTTATCGGTTATAACAGACCATTCGCATAGTAGGTGCAAGACCGTTTCTTCTTTTTCCTTATCACTGCAACTGCGACATCATTCATTATAGGGAAACCTAACTCCCAATGTTCAGTTATTAGCGCCAGAAACCTCGATATCTCGTTTTATAAGTTAAATAATCGGTTTTTCCGAAGAGCGCTACGTTAAGGTAATTTCACCATTAATCAGAAGATAACAATTTTAAAAGACTCCATTAGAACTGCAACTGAAGTTCCACTGGAAATATTCTTATTATTCTTATAGCCTGATGGGGATCCAAATTAAGACGAAGTCAAACAGTTTTCCTATCTTTGACATAATATTCTTACGTTTTCGACATTTTAACTTAAAAATGTTAAAGACTAATCAGAAGAAAGATACATGGGCCAAACATGTATCGCCCAAGATATTCTTAAGTAGGCAGATAGTATCCCAATTACATTACTATTGTCTATGGTAGCATCTTCACAGCTTGGGAAACTTATTAAGACATTAAAGAGGAAATCACAGAGATACCTTCTGTCTTCAAGGTACGTTTGCGTTCTTCCAGTTTTGAATCAACTACAAGGAGAACTAAACTAACTAGGGAATAAGAAATAAATCCCTCGACTATCGCTTAACTAGCGACAGACATTCATGCAACTCATCCGATATTTGAGAAGTATAAAGATTTTACTTTTATAGAATACCTTTAACTAACACATTTAAACAATTTTCTTTACTTAAGACCATTTACAAAATCATTCCAATTCTATCATAAAATTTCCACTTTTTGCCATTTTCTGCTGTTGTTTATTTTGAAATTTATGTGATTTCGTTGTTCTTGTTGTTATTCCTTCGGCTTGATGGCATGTTGTCCTTTTGCGCAAATGTCCTTTAACAAAAAACGTAGAAAAAAACTCACATTTTATACTTATAAATTTTGTTATTTTTTTAACAACAATATTTCTATATGTTGCAACAACAGTTTGTATAAAAATAACAAAAGAATTGGAGGTTTAGGTGCTACAAAACAAAATGTGAATATAACATGGAAAGGGATGGACGAGACGTTGGTTCAACTACTGTCCTGTTTGGACATAATCGCGCCTGCATTATTGGTTGATGTTTGTTGGCAAAACTTGATGTTAAACTGTAGCCATACATATATACATACCTTTTGCAGGATGATGGTTTTACTCTGTGTCCTTTTTAGTTTTGGTAAGTGATGGTCCTGTTGTTGTAGTTACCGCAATATTGCTGTTGTTGTTGCTGCTGCTGGTATTGTAAGTGTTACAACAATGTGGATGGAAATTTATTTTGTTTGTTATTTTTGAAGATTATGTGTATTTTGTATCCTGACAGGGATCAGCATAAAATGTTGCAAGCCATTTCTTTTTTTTTTTTCGTTTTGTTTTTTCTTGTTGCTGGTTATTTTGTTTGCATCTCTAGTGTTATTCCTCTTTTATTCATCTTTTCATGCTCATATTTTGTTGTTGCTGTTGATACTTTTCAAAAATTCTGAGGTTTTTCCTAAATTTTTCGTTGTTGTTTGCAAAATGTTTGTGCATCTTTTATATTTTAGTCTGTTTGATAATGCTCATCTTGTTGGCTATTTTTGTTGTTGTTGCTGCTGCTGATTTAAATGCTGTTGTTACTTTTCTAAAATATCCCGTCCTTTACCTATACAAACAAAACCTTAACTTGTTATTTAAAATAGCTTTTGCTACTTGCCATTTAGTTGTAGAGTTAGTTGTTGGATTTACTTAAGGTGTGGAAATTGCTGTTGCGTCTGTGTGTATGTAAACATGACTAAAAGTTGTGGTGAATTTGTAATTAGACATGTTGCTCAAACTGGCAGCATTGTAAAATTATATAAACTTCGTTAATCTGGGAGTAAAAAAAATTATTAAAAATATATTTTGTTGAAGACTTTTTATTTTAGAATTTATTCAACAATGTGTGAAACACATCAAGTAGATAATCCTTATACTAAAATTATATACTTTAAAAATTGGCTTTTGTAAAGTCATGAACTCTTTATGAATACTTTCTAAAGGATAATTATCAAATGTTGTCCTGTTATTGATCTTTACAATGAAAAACTTTATAGATTTTAATATTATTAAATGTAACGTCTCTTTGTCAAGGAATTGGTTTTCATTGTTACAAATATTTTTGAAGTTTTTCTACGCCGAATCTTAAGTCAACCTGTGCCACAAATTTAAGTGTATTGACAAAGTGGGCTATAACCAAACCTATGGTATAGATAGATCGAACGATAGATAGATAGATAGATAGATAGATAGATAGATAGATAGATAGATAGATAGATAGATAGATAGATAGATAGATAGATAGATAGATAGATAGATAGATAGATAGATAGATAGATAGATAGATAGATAGATAGATAGATAGATAGATAGAGAGATAGATAGATAGATAGATAGATAGATAGATAGATAGATAGATAGATAGATAGATAGATAGATAGATAGATAGATAGATAGATAGATAGATAGATAGATAGATAGATAGATAGATAGATAGATAGATAGATAGATAGATAGATAGATAGATAGATAGATAGATAGATAGATAGATAGATAGATAGATAGATAGAATAGATAGATAGATAGATAGATAGATAGATAGATAGATAGATAGATAGATAGATAGATAGATAGATAGATAGATAGATAGATAGATAGATAGATAGATAGATAGATAGATAGATAGATAGATAGATAGATAGATAGATAGATAGATAGATAGATAGATAGATAGATAGATAGATAGATAGATAGATAGATAGATAGATAGATAGATAGATAGATAGATAGATAGATAGATAGATAGATAGATAGATAGATAGATAGATAGATAGATAGATAGATAGATAGATAGATAGATAGATAGATAGATAGATAGATAGATAGATAGATAGATAGATAGATAGATAGCTAGATAGATAGATAGATAGATAGATAGATAGATAGATAGATAGATAGATAGATAGATAGATAGATAGATAGATAGATAGATAGATAGATAGATAGATAGATAGATAGATAGATAGATAGATAGATAGATAGATAGATAGATAGATAGATAGATAGATAGATAGATAGATAGATAGATAGATAGATAGATAGATAGATAGATAGATAGATAGATAGATAGATAGATAGATAGATAGATAGATGTTACATTATATTCCCTTATACTTAACTACTTCCCTTTAAAACTAAGCATTCCTGTCCAAGGTATAAAAACTAAAACAGAAACAAATTAAACCTTGCTCACTGCAAATGAACTAAATCATATTAAATACTCTTGCACATATAGTACGTTTGTTAATAAATTACAAATAAAAACAGTTAAAAACTGAAAGCAAATCATAAAAATATAGAAAAATATTTTATATAAAAAATCCTTGAAATTTTGTATAAAATATTAAGCAAAAGCACCATAAACCGAAACTTACAGAAGATATATGAATATTTGTTTGTCTGCAGTGACCCTGTAGTTCGGTATAGATGACCCCAGTCATTAATTGAAACATTAGTTTGCTTTTTATTACTAAGGTGGTCTAAAAGGACTCCTTACTTCCTCTACTTTAATTAGTTATACAACTGCGAAAACTGGCATCCTGTCAGTAATACTAAGAGTAATAGAAATCACCTGATTAGAAAATACATATTTATGATTGAGTGCTTCGACATTTAAAAATAAACTGTCCAAATACGTTACCGACTCCTTCTAGAACTGCTGGACATATATAACAACTGCACCAAATAAAGCTGCACTGCACATACAAATACATGAACATAAAGCGGTAAATCATAGTGGTGGTACGGTACTAGCTGTACTAGAAGAGTAGTACCTACTCCAATTTTATTTTTTTCATTTCAAAAAAAAAAAGTATTTTTGAATGAGTTTTGTTTTTATTTCTTGTTGGACTTTAGGTTTTAAGTAAACATTAAAATAAATAAATGACTTGACAGCGACAGTGCTAAAAATTCTTTGCGTTTTATACAATATTTAAAAAAAGTGAATAAGAAAAGAGCCAACCGAAAAAAATGTAGAATGAAAAGTAGTAACCAGCTCAAACTACCCAACAATGCAACCTAAAAGGACGAGGTGTAATTCACAATTGACTTTTAATTAATGGTCTGTTCTAGTTCAGTTCTAGTTCAGTTCTAGTTCAGTTCTAGTTCAGTTCTAGTTCAGTTCTAGTTCAGTTCTAGTTCAGTTCTAGTTCAGTTCTAGTTCAGTTCTAGTTCAGTTCTAGTTCAATTCTAGTTCAGTTCTAGTTCAGTTCTAGTTCAGTTCTAGTACAGTTCTACTTCAGTTTTATTTTTTATAAAAAATTTTAAAAAATTTTCGAATATTTTCTCTTTTGTATAAAATTTCTATTTTTTGCAGGATTTTTTTTTTTTTTGGCCACTGCTCGATTTATAGAAAACTTTTCAGTTCTCCCACTTATGTAAATAAATACTTTGTATAAAGCTCGGACATATTTTTATATATTATTTTATATTTTAGTATTTTTCTCTATTTTACTTCAGTTAAATTTCTGTTTTGAGTTGTACTCTCAGAATATTGTTATAAATTTTTCTAAGGATGTGCGACTTGATACGATTTGGACCCAACAAAAATAACACTTGACATGGCACAACAAATACAATAAGAATTTTAGAGAAAACAAGCACAAAACAAAAACCGAATTATAAAGAAAATGAAAGAATAAAAGAAACCAAAAAAAATGGCAACAGAAAAAGGCCAACAACAAGGATTTCATAAAAATTGCGCAATTTAAAATGTCACAACATAAATTCTGTTTGCGCTTTCGTATCGTTTATGCACCAATCTCTCGTTCCTTGTCTTTGACAAAGACAACAATGCAAAATTCTACTACAAACTATATACAAGTATGTATGGACTCAAGGACATTTAATGTATGATTGTGTGTGTATAGTATGAAAAGATCCTTAGTTTGTCTATTTCTATTGCACGTGAGTGTTTGTTGTTGTTACAATTTTAGCTTAAGTACTGTGTACTGCAGAAAACAAATAGTGTCATTTCGGTTGTAAAGTCCAAGTTGTGTCAAAATAATTCTTAAATAATCATAAATAAACAAAAGAAAAGGATCCACAGAAAATAAGACTAATAATTCTTATGACAAAAGGAAAATGTTATTCTTGTTTAGGATTTTCAGGTTTGGTTTATTTATGTTAATTTTAATATTGTAGAATTTAATGAAAGGTGATAGGGGAACATTATGGATCCATTTCCCGTTATAAGTTTGGTTAAATATTCTCTAATGCTCTAAAATGTCCTGCATTATCGTAAGCAAGCTTCTTCAAACTACAGAGCTACTGAATAGTCGCCCAAACTGCCATCTTGAACCGTAAGCTGATTCTCTATATTGAACAATCAACAGAAGAATACAAAATATGTATTGATATAGTCAAATGAAGACAACGTATTAAGCCGTCGACAGAAGACATGATGTTGTTGCAATACTGTTGACTATGGATCCATCTGAGATGACCATTGATATCTTATTTCTGGTATGTAACCTATTTCAAGGCAACGAGCTAAACACTATAAAACAAATATTTTCCAAAACTGCACTTACACTATTCGCGCTGGAACTATCCTGAAAATTCAGAGCAGACAATTTCACGACAAACACTAGAACTAAAATCACCTTGACTTTTCGTATCTGGTGCTTTTCACCAGGTACTCTGATGATATTCGCTAAGTTACTGCCCCAAAATTTTATGTATACAGTGGATTCTGAGTATAGACTGTCGAGAGTTTTAACGTGAGCACCTGCCTTGACGGCCTTATCTCACGGTGGTCTTTTTCATCCACAGGGTAGACTTGAGTACGGTCTACCATCGCCCCTTTTTCTTCAATGAAGAACTCAGGTGGCAATTTTTGTACTTTGGCTTTGACCGGTCCATGCACAAGTACTTTGCTGGAGTACTCGATCTATATAATCTCTTGCCAAAGTAGTCACGTTAGGGAAAGACAGGTGTCATGAGAAAGCTCAATCTACCCCGACATGATGTCGCCCAACCACACTACTATGGTTCTGTTGATTCGGCAACAGCACCTAGAGACGTAACCGGGGGACCGAAGCACGATCCATCAATAAGCCGTAGACATTGTTCTTACTCACAGTGACACGTTGTGGTAATTCTGATATGAACAGAGTATACTCTGAACATATCTGGACAAGGAAGGAAAATTTAATGGTATCACTTGTATATGATACCTTTCATCCATCATCATTCAACCCAGCACACTTCTCATTTATCCGACACATTCATAAGAGAAAAATATACGACACACTCATTTAGATATACGGGTGGACGAGGCCCGCATACCTCTACATTCATCGCGTATCATATACAATTGACACCAACCCATTTCCAACGCTTAGTCCCACAGTCACTCCTCTGTGGAGTATCTGTTGTTTTCGGCAACAGCACCGAACTTATCCCGAAATATTGACTATTATCATGCATCAGTCTTTTAACCGCAACTTACTCTCCCCGCGAATTTAGGTTTAAACCACAGCCACTACGTGGATCCCGAAGGAACCTCAACCAACTGATTAGCCAGGACATAGTCCTGCGGGCAACTGGCCACCCGTAGTACCAGATTATGCGGTGCTCTGGTCTGACCTCTGGCAATCTATACAAGGACTAAGCCAGGCAGTAGACTGTAACCAATTTTTCAGTCCTGGTCAGACTGGAGGTATTGGCCACCTCTTTATACCCCGGGATTGCAATAACACCAAGGCGGAGGTCTCGCCAAGGTAACATGCCCCCGGGGTGAGGATTCTGAGGACAGTTCATTGTCTAAAGTCCCAGCTTATCATAGGAGAAGGAATACTTTTAACCAAGTTCTTCGGCATGCAAGCATAATAGAATGACGCCAATCTCATGATCATTACTTCCCTGTCCTTTATTAATGGTGGCTTTTAGAAGCGATTTGCGTGGTACACTATTTAATTGTTGACCAGATAACCGGGTACCGGTTACACAAGATTTCCTACTATAGTGGGCCCTGTGGTAATTCAACATCGAACTGCCTCCACTGGGTAATTCTTCTGCGAATTCAGGGATGACTTAAAAGTCTAAGGGATAAAGTAGCGATTCGAAGTATAGAAGAATATCGAGATCGAATCATTCCGAATGACCGAAAGGACTAGCACAATAAAAGAGATATCGTTAATCTGAACATTGTCGAAAAAATTACCCAGAATATTCACAATTTCTTCCATTTAAACTCATAAGTAATAACAATTTACTGCCACATCGTCTCATGTAAACAGTGGACTTTGAAAGTACGGAAACATCCCTCTTTTTGACTTGTCACAACATAGCTCGAGAGGAATACTTTCCAATAAATTCTTCATGGTATAAACATTTTGGTGGGATATCAACTTCGCTGAATGTTTGACTTTAGAAGCGATTTCGTGGCGATTGTTAGCCAGATCTCTGTTGAAAGCTTGACTTTAGAAGCGATTGCGTAACGATTATTGAACAGACTGCACCGACTTTGCGATACCGATGAAAAGAAGTGCTACCTGTACCTTTCGGCTTCCGGGAATATAAATGATGATCAAATGTATCATCGGCCTTTCATTGTGATGATTTGACATGAGATCGACCCAGAGAACCACATAATTTGGCTGTGTCTGTGGTTTTAACTCAACTTCGCGGGAAGAGGATGTTGGTTAAAAGACTGATCGACGGTAAAGTCTATAATTCGGGACAAGTCGGTGCTGTTGCGGAGAAAACAGATACCCTACAGAGGTATCTGTTTCATCAAGGGCATGTTTCCTTGATGAAACACCCTCCTCTTGGTGTAAAAAAGTGCTACCTATTAAGAGGTGCTACCAGTACCTCTAGTTTGCCGGGAATATAATCTTGTGATGTCATCGAACCAGAGAACCACATAATCTGGTACTACGGGTGGTCAGTTGCCCACAGGAGTTGTCCTGGCTGGTCAGTTGGTTGAGGTTCCTTCGGCATTCACATAATGGCTTTGGTTTAAACCCAAATTCGCGGGAAGAGTAAGTTGCAGTTAAAAGACTGATGCACGGTGAAATCTACATTTCGGGATAAGTTCGGTGCTGTTGCCAAATGACAACAGTTATCCGACAGAGGAGTGACTGTGGCACTGAGCGTTGGAAATAAGTTGGTGTTAAATGTATATGATACAGATTGAATGTAGGGGTATAATGATCTCATCCGCCCATTTACCAAGAGTGAGTCTGTCGTATGTTGTTCTCTTATGAGTGTGTCGGCTGAACGAGAAGTATGCGGGGTTGAATGGTAATGGATGAAAGGTATCTTATGCAAGTGATACCATTGAATTTTCCTTCCTTGTCCTGGTATGTTCAGAGCAAATTCTGTTCATTCCAGATTGCTCAGTGTGTCCTCTGTGATTAAGAACAAAGCCTCGGCTTATTTGATGGATTCGTACTTCAGTCTACCGGTTACGTCTCTAGGTACTGTTTCCGACTCAACAGAGGCCATCCCATCTGCGTGGCTGTAAACGGGAGTGATGTTTTTGCATTTCAGAAGTTAAGCAACGGGGCAACACTCGTGGAATAGGCCAACACGGCAGGTGTTCGCGTAAAGCACTCGACATTAACCCCATAGAAGAGTGACTGTTGAACTAAGCAATGGAAATGTGTTGGTGTTAAGTGTACATGATACCCGTATACCTATAGTGAGTGTGTCCGATGTTATTCTCTATGAGTTTGTCGAATGAATGAGAAGTGTGATGGGTTGAATGGTGATGAATGAAAGGTATTTTATACAAGTAATACCATTGAATTTTCCTCCGTTGTTCAGGTATGTTCATAGTGTGTTGCCTGTGAGTAAGAAGTTATCGGTTCATTTGATAGATTTTGCGTGGTTATAAATCGGAAGTTAAGCAACGGTGCAGCAATGGTCAGAGATTAGATACACATCGAGTACTTGACTAAAGTGCTTGTATATAGGCCGGCAGAACCAGAACAAAAATTACCACCATCTAGTGTGTTCACCCTGTGGTTGAAGAAGTACCACCCAACACTGAAGGTGTTCACGTAAAGCACTTCGACATCTTCTCTTTTACCTCTAGGCTTTTTTACAAAAGCTCTTGACGCATTTTAAGCCACCCTAATCAAAAACTGTACTAATTAATATCCGAAAAACCTTCTGATTGGGGCATGTTACCTTTGTGTATCTACTTACTCCTTGCTTTTATTATATAGTATAGAGAGCTGCTACCATATCCTCAAGTAAGCCGGAACTTAATGCCGGAATAATATTTGATGAACGACCATATACCGGCATATTTCAACAGACGCTATAGTGATGTGGTTGTGAAAGGACTCGTTAGAGGATTCCTATAATTTCTATATTTACTACTGTGGCAGATAGTGCATAGTGGAACCACCATAACTGTATAGAATGTTGTGCTGTATTGTCGTTAATAGTTGCTCATTTCAATAACCAGTTGATGCCTCTGTTTTGTATATTAAAGTATAGTTTTTTTGCTCAACAATTGACACTGCCCCTCAGCTGTCTATAGAGTCCGTCTTGCCCCATCTATCAACGTGAAAAGGCAGAACTAATTAGATAAAAGTCGAAGCCAAAGGTGCAATATATCATTATCAAACTCAGGCTAAGTGGAGTTTGATCTCGGCTTTAGTATGAATAATGTTGTAATAATGACATGAATGTTGTGATAACACAAGAAAGCCCTTCCAATAGCAATGTTCGATTAAGTACTCATTTCCCTGAGATCATCGTCAGTTGGTCGAAATAAAAAAATATCGACAAGCATACTTAACAATGGTATGACCCACTATAAACATGAAAATTATAATTCCAACTAATTTCAGTCGAACTTTATAAATCATGCCAAATAATCATCGCCTTGAAAATTTGTCAACAAATTGCAAACTGGAAATCAAGTGCATGCAATACTTTATAAAAACAAATAAAATTTCCATAACAATTTTTCTCTAAGACATACAAACAAATAAATTTCTCTTGATGGTAACATAATATTTTATGATGGCGGCGAGTGTCAGTGATGCGTACACTAATACTTACTACAAACTCACACTTTCCATACAACAGACAAATAATAACAATATTTTCTTCATCACTACTTATTCTCCACCTTTAAAGGTACACAATGACGAGCGTTAGTTGCCCCTAAAAGTGCACCACAAAATATATTTTATATATAGAAATAACAAATACTAATGGAATGATTTTCTTTAGAATAGTTACCTGTGTAGTAGTGATGTTGGATGGTATATGTTTTGACGTTTTAAGGTTGCTGTTTGTAGATGCGATGGAGCATGAGTTTAATAAAATATATTTGGGTGGGTAATGGTTTGAAATCTATGATGATGATGATGGTTGTTTCCACTTTGTTTAGTGTTACCATGTATATTTTTTCTTGATCTATGGACTAAACGAATGAACATTTTGTTATGTTTCTTTTTCTCTTTCGTTCTTTTTTGCATTATTTAGTATTATTTTTTTTCGGTCGTTGTTAGAATTTATGGCAGTTTCTTTTAGTTTCTTCTTTATACAATACTTCTTACGCTTATACTTCATCTATTTCTGTCCTGTCGTTGCCATTGCTTCACAACGTTCATGTTTAACTTTTAGATGTACTATATGTATGGGTGAGTGTGTTTGAGTGTATGCATCCTATGCCTGTGATGGCATTTTTGTGTTGTTTTGTTGCAATATTTATGGATTTTCATTGGAACACAACTATAGAATATGGTGGCTTCAAATGGCAATATCACAGAGTGTTCACAATCACTTTCTTTTGGTGTGCTTTCTTGGTATGGGTTGCTGTATGTATGTTAGAAATAGTGTTTGTGAAGAAATTCACAGAATAAGGAGGTGGCAGTAGCATTGAAGCGTTGTTCATGTCAAAACGCAAATGATTTATTGAACTGACAGCAGTGAATTTTTGTCGAGTCGACTCGAACTTCGATACACGAGTCACAAGACAACTAGTTTTTTTTTCTTTGCTGCTGCTACTGTTGTTGTTTATTGTCTTCTTCATGTTGATTTGTAGGGAATTAGGTGTTTCATTAAAAAGGGCCTTATATAAATCTTAAAGGAGCTAATTTTTACTGTTTAAAATGTAACTTAAGTGAGTCCCTCATACATTTTAGTTTTATATCGAGTCATACAGTATTCCAGAACTACGTCATTAAGAGATTGTATTTTCTTCATCTGAGCTGCGTCTCTTTGTTGCTCATTATCCTATAGACTAGACTATAGCCAAGACTATATGTAGACTAGACTAAAGACTAGAAAGTATACTAAACTAACAACTAGACTATAGATTAGAAATAGTAGAATATAGATAACACTAAAGACTAGACTATATACTAGACTACAGACTAGACTATACACTAGATTAAAGATTACATTAGACTATAGACTAAACTTTATATTAGACTATACTATAGACTAGACTATAGACTAGACTACAGACTAGACTATAGACTAGACTATAGACTAGATTATAGACTAGACTATATACTAGACTATAGACTAGACTATATACTAGACTAAAGACTATAGACTAGACTATAGACTAGACTAAAGACTATAGACTAGACTATAGACTAGACTATAGACTAGACTAGAATAGACTATAGACTAGACTATAGACTAGACTATAGACTAGACTATAGACTAGACTTTAGACTAGACTATAGACTAGACTATAGACTAGACTATAGACTAGACTATAGACTAGACTATAGACTAGACTATAGACTAGACTATAGACTAGACTATAGACTAGACTATAGACTAGACTATAGACTAGACTATAGACTAGACTGTAGACTAGACTGTAGACTAGACTGTAGACCAGACTAGGCTATAGACTAGATTAGACTAGACTATAGACTAGATTAGACTAGAATACAGACTAGGCTTTAGACTAGACTATAGACTAGACCATAGACTAGACTATAGACTAGACTATAGACTAG
The DNA here is from genome assembly GCF_015586225.1 of Lucilia sericata. Lineage (NCBI taxonomy): Eukaryota > Metazoa > Arthropoda > Insecta > Diptera > Calliphoridae > Lucilia > Lucilia sericata. Next base: position 58,146 of record NW_023995576.1, on the reverse strand, counting down.
ACTATAGACTAGAATATAGACTAGACTATAGACTAGACTATAGACTAGAATATAGACTAGACTATAGACTAGACTATAGACTAGACTATAGACTAGACTAGACTATAGACTAGACTATAGACTAGACTATAGACTAGACTATAGACTAGACTATAGACTAGACTATAGACTAGACTATAGACTAGACTATAGACTAGACTATAGACTAGACTATAGACTAGACTGTAGACTAGACTATAGACTAGACTATAGACTAGACTATAGACTAGACTATAGACTAGACTATAGACTAGACTATAGACTAGACTATAGACTAGACTATAGACTAGACTATAGACTAGACTATAGACTAGACTATAGACTAGACTATAGACTAGACTATAGGCTAGACTATAGACTAGACTATAAACTAGACTATAAACTAGACAATAAACTAGACTTTAGACTAGACTATAAACTAGACTCTAGACCAGACTAGTATATAGACTAAACTAGAATATAGACTATACTATAGACTAGACTATAGACTAGACTATAGACTAGACTATAGACTAGACTATAGATTGGACTATAGACTAGACTATAGACTAGACTATAGACTAGATTATAGACTAGACTATAGACTAGACTAGAAACTAGACTATAGACTTGACTAGACTATAGACTAGACTGTAGACTAGACTATAGACTAGACTATAGACTAGACTATAGGCTAGACTATAGACTAGACTAGACTATAAACTAGACTATAAACTAGACAATAAACTAGACTATAGACTAGACTATAAACTAGACTATAGACCAGACTAGTATATAGACTAAACTAGAATATAGACTATACTATAGACTAGACTATAGACTAGACTATAGACTAGACTATAGATTGGACTAGATTATAGAGTAGACTATATACTAGATTATAGACTAGACTATAGACTAGACTATAGACTAGACTATAGATTAGACTATAGACTAGACTATAGACTAGACTATAGACTAGACTATAGACTAGACTATAGACTAGACTATAGACTAGACTATAGACTAGACTATAGACTAGACTATAGACTAGACTATAGACTAGACTATAGACTAGACTATAGACTAGACTATAGACTAGACTATAGACTAGACTATAGACTAGACTATAGACTAGACTAATAGACTAGACTATAGACTAGACTATAGACTAGACTATAGACTAGACTTAGACTAGACTATAGACTAGACTATAGACTAGACTATAGACTAGACTATAGACTAGACTATAGACTAGACTATAGACTAGACTATAGACTAGACTATAGACTAGACTATAGACTAGACTATAGACTAGACTATAGACTAGACTGTAGACTAGACTGTAGACTAGACTGTAGACCAGACTAGGCTATAGACTAGATTAGACTAGACTATAGACTAGATTAGACTAGAATACAGACTAGGCTTTAGACTAGACTATAGACTAGACCATAGACTAGACTATAGACTAGACTATAGACTAGACTATAGACTAGAATATAGACTAGACTATAGACTAGACTATAGACTAGAATATAGACTAGACTATAGACTAGACTATAGACTAGACTATAGACTAGACTGTAGACTAGACTATAGACTAGACTATAGACTAGACTATAGACTAGACTATAGACTAGACTATAGACTAGACTATAGACTAGACTATAGACTAGACTATAGACTAGACTATAGACTAGCCTATAGACTAGACTGTAGACTAGACTATAGACTAGACTATAGACTAGACTATAGACTAGACTATAGACTAGACTATAGACTAGACTATAGACTAGACTATAGACTAGACTATAGACTAGACTATAGACTAGACTATAGACTAGACTATAGACTAGACTATAGACTAGACTATAGGCTAGACTATAGACTAGACTATAAACTAGACTATAAACTAGACAATAAACTAGACTTTAGACTAGACTATAAACTAGACTCTAGACCAGACTAGTATATAGACTAAACTAGAATATAGACTATACTATAGACTAGACTATAGACTAGACTATAGACTAGACTATAGACTAGACTATAGATTGGACTATAGACTAGACTAGACTATAGACTAGACTAGACTAGATTATAGACTAGACTATAGACTAGACTAGAAACTAGACTATAGACTTGACTAGACTATAGACTAGACTGTAGACTAGACTATAGACTAGACTATAGACTAGACTATAGGCTAGACTATAGACTAGACTAGACTATAAACTAGACTATAAACTAGACAATAAACTAGACTATAGACTAGACTATAAACTAGACTATAGACCAGACTAGTATATAGACTAAACTAGAATATAGACTATACTATAGACTAGACTATAGACTAGACTATAGACTAGACTATAGATTGGACTAGATTATAGAGTAGACTATATACTAGATTATAGACTAGACTATAGACTAGACTATAGACTAGACTATAGATTAGACTATAGACTAGACTATAGACTAGACTATAGACTAGACTATAGACTAGACTATAGACTAGACTATAGACTAGACTATAGACTAGACTAGACTAGACTAGACTATAGACTAGACTATAGACTAGACTATAGACTAGACTATAGACTAGACTATAGACTAGACTATAGACTAGACTATAGACTAGACTATAGACTAGACTATAGACTAGACTATAGACTAGACTATAGACTAGACTAGACTAGACTATAGGACTAGACTATAGACTAGACTATAGACTAGACTAAAATAGCCTATAGACTAGACTATAGACTAGACTATAGACTAGACTATAGACTAGACTATAGACTAGACTATAGACTAGACTATAGACTAGACTATAGACTAGACTATAGACTAGACTATAGACTAACTATAGACTAGACTATAGACTAGACTAACTTAGACTAGACTATAGACTAGACTATAGACTAGACTATAGACTAGACTATAGACTAGACTATAGACTAGACTATAGACTAGACTATAGACTAGACTATAGACTAGACTATAGACTAGACTATAGACTAGACTATAGACTAGACTATAGACTAGACTATAGACGAGACTATAGACTAGACTATAGACTAGACTATAGAGATAGACCTAGACTAGACTAGACTAGACTATAGACTAGACTATAGACTAGACTATAGACTAGACTATAGACTAGACTATAGACTAGACTATAGACTAGACTATAGACTAGACTATAGACTAGACTATAGACTAGATATAGACTAGACTAAGACTAGACTATAGACTAGACTATAGACTAGACTATAGACTAGACTATAGACTAGGACTATAGACTAGACTATAGACTAGGACTATAGACTAGACTATAGACTAGACTATAGACTAGACTATAGACTAGACTATAGACTAGACTATAGACTAGACTATAGACTAGACTATAGACTAGACTATAGGCTAGACTATAGACTAGACTATAAACTAGACTATAAACTAGACAATAAACTAGGACTTTAGACTAGACTATAACTAGACTCTAGACCAGACTAGTATATAGACTAAACTAGAATATAGACTATACTATAGACTAGACTATAGACTAGACTATAGACTAGACTATAGACTAGACTATAGATTGGACTATAGACTAGACTATAGACTAGACTATAGACTAGATTATAGACTAGACTATAGACTAGACTAGAAACTAGACTATAGACTTGACTAGACTATAGACTAGACTGTAGACTAGACTATAGACTAGACTATAGACTAGACTATAGGCTAGACTATAGACTAGACTAGACTATAAACTAGACTATAAACTAGACAATAAACTAGACTATAGACTAGACTATAAACTAGACTATAGACCAGACTAGTATATAGACTAAACTAGAATATAGACTATACTATAGACTAGACTATAGACTAGACTATAGACTAGACTATAGATTGGACTAGATTATAGAGTAGACTATATACTAGATTATAGACTAGACTATAGACTAGACTATAGACTAGACTATAGATTAGACTATAGACTAGACTATAGACTAGACTATAGACTAGACTATAGACTAGACTATAGACTAGACTATAGACTAGACTATAGACTAGACTATAGACTAGACTATAGACTAGACTATAGACTAGACTATAGACTAGACTATAGACTAGAATACTAGACTAGACTATAGACTAGACTATAGACTAGACTATAGACTAGACTATAGACTAGACTATAGACTAGACTATAGACTAGACTATAGACTAGACTATAGACTAGACTATAGACTAGACTATAGACTAGACTATAGACTAGACTATAGACTAGACTATAGACTAGACTATAGACTAGACTATAGACTAGACTAGACTAGACTATAGACTAGACTATAGACTAGACTATAGCTAGACTATAGACTAGACTATAGACTAGACTATAGACTAGACTATAGACTAGACTATAGACTAGACTATAGACTAGACTATAGACTAGACTATAGACTAGACTATAGACTAGACTATAGACTAGACTATAGACTAGACTATAGACTAGACTATAGACTAGACTATAGACTAGACTATAGACTAGACTATAGACTAGACTATAGACTAGACTATAGACTAGACTATAGACTAGACTATAGACTAGACTATAGACTAGACTATAGACTAGACTATAGACTAGACTATAGACTAGACTATAGACTAGACTATAGACTAGACTATAGACTAGACTATAGACTAGACTATAGACTAGACTATAGACTAGACTATAGACTAGACTATAGACTAGACTATAGACTAGACTATAGACTAGACTATAGACTAGACTAGACTAGACTATAGACTAGACTAGACTAGACTATAGACTAGACTATAGACTAGACTATAGACTAGACAATGACATAAGCATAATATAATTTAGTTTTAGCTAAACATATACTGTAAAATCTATATTAGTGAATCATTTGGGTTGTATTTGAGGTTCACTAAGGTGCAATTTTTTGCTAGACGTTACCAAAACCTTAATGGGCCCCTTAACGAAACACTACTTCTTCAGCAACTCATCAAACCAATATCCGTTTCTTGCATTTATCTTTTGAGTGTTTGTGTGTCGTTATTTATATTGTATATGTTTATGTATCCTCGATTTTTATTTTTTTTTTTTTTTTTTGTGTATTCAACATTTGTTGCAACTGTCTCTCTGGGTTATTTTCTATCATATATTCATGTTGCTGCTGCTGTTGTATGTAGTAGTAAAATATAGTTGGCGCAAGAAATGGCACCGATGTGAAATGAAGTTTTGATTTAGTTCAAAAATTTTTATCAAAGAAATGTTGCATTTTTATTTTTATATACATACATTTTTGTTGTTATTGCCACTATCACTAGTACAGCGTCTTCTGTTTCTTATTCGTTTGCAACTCGTACTACTACAACTACAACTATTTTTCTCTCTTCAATAAATCACGGCATGGGATGTCTTTGATACGATGAGCAAAATACAAATACATATAAACATACACCCGAAAGGACTTACATGGAAGCATCACTTTCTGTTCGTTTTTTTCAGCTTTTTTCCAGTTTCTGTTTTTGGTCTTGGTACGGTTATAACTTTTATTTGTGATGATAGTTTGAGCTGTTTGGAAATTTTGTGGATGGGTTACCCCTTTACTAGTCCATATGTATGCATTTTGCCCGACTTCTGCCCCCAAAAATTTTTTGTTATGGTTCATCTTTCTTATTCGCTTGTAAGGGAAATTTTGATTTATGTTTCGTATCGTTTCTTAGATTTTTTCTTCTTTCATTTTACTCAATGTTATAATGCAAAAGTTCACACCATACAAAATATATTAAATATATCATAAGAAATGGAATTTATTTGAAGTTTTAATAACGTTAGCATTGAAGGGTGTATGTATACAACAACTGCAGAACTACTATACTGGTAGGGATATATGGTGACATTTGTTATTGAACCGGAAGTGATATTATAGAGAATGTTGAAGTTAAATAAATTATTTTCTTCAAAAAAATAAAAAGGTAAAGTAGGTTTTTTTCATTGGCGAATTTATGTATTGCACTTTGAAATTTATAACTATTTTAAATGCAAATTGAACTGCTATCGGTAAGAATATCAGAATATCGGCAGGAGAAATCTGAGCTGTAAACAGTGTCTGTTAGAAATGTGATCGTTGAGAGTACTGTTTCGGGGATTTTAACATATGTGCTATCGATATGGCTACAAATAGAATTCAGGAACTGAACACGTTCCAGGTAACCTAAACTTCCATAATGAATAGTGATATAATGTAGCTGAATCTTTTCTTTCTGAATTCAACCCGAATCAAGATCTCTGTGAGGTATTAAAGCTTGCAGTCTAAGTCATTAGAACCTATATACCAAGTATCCCATTATATGTATATAGAAATAACCCGGAGTGCTTTTTGTGAACACCTACCTTATCGTCCTTATTCCACTGTAGTACTTTTTCAACTATAGGGTGAGTTAGAGATTAACTTCCTGCGCCCCCTTGTGAGCTCTTAGGAACACAGTTGCCAATTCTTTTAGAAGCACTCATTCCAAACTTTAAGTCCCACTGCAACTCATCTGAAGCATCCCTTTACTAGGTTCAACCAAAACGATCGAGTAGATTCTTTTCAATAACTGGCGCAGGACAAACTCTGACCGCGAGTCCAATGACTTCTCTATTTAATTGTCTCGTTGGATTAGAAGTGCTGTTATATCATCAAGGTGAGGACAGTGAAGCAAGAGAAAATGTCCCAGGCATATCAAATGTCGGAAATATGAAATGATCGATTCCAAGAAGATTGGAATCCAATCCTATGTCGAGGTATTAGTCCAACGGTTGATGATAAATTACATGTAACTCTTGCCAGCCTTAAACACATATGCCAAAAACCAATAACGTTGAGGAAGAGAAAGATTAATGGAAATTTTCAGCTTCGTAGCTCCTCTAGTAATGGCTCTATAGAGCTTTTAGTAGTCAGATGTCAAAATTGGAAAGAACTTAAAAAGCTTCAGTAAAAACTGTAATGAACACAAACAAATGAAATGTTGAAGGACTGAGTGAGAAGAAACCAGTACTTTAAAAATTTGCCAAGAGAGGACTGCGGGAGCCATTGAAGAGCTAGCAAACAGTCGGGCGGGGAGGTTCGGTCCTCTCTTGAAACAAAATCCTGTTTGTATACAGTGTTATTTTGTTATAGACTCCCTATTTTTAACACAATATAAATATTGAGGAATTAAGTGGACCAGAATGACTATAAGTTATCAATAGAAGCCCGTTTATAGTCACGTAACTAACAAAAACAAATTACATATTTTATCATCTATACCCAGAGTGAAAGCACTATCAGGTGTTATTGATAGGCTAGTCTCAAAACCCTCCCAAACTCTATGTCCTAATGACTAACATGTTTTTAGGACCCCCAAGATACACACCTAACTTCTTATCAGCCTAAGAAAACACTTGGATTGAATTTAGCCAGACATTATGTCAAATTTATAATTTATTCATTTAATTCTTAAATTAAACATGATTTAATAGAAACTCGAGTAAGAAAAAAATCCAATAGATCGATTACTGATAATGACCATAAGAAAATGTAGTTTAAATTTCATATATGTATAATACTAATAATTAGTAGCTTGAAATATTGAATTTAAATGATATGAAATGGATTGTGAGAGCAGTAATATTTTGGAAGAAACTAACTTAATTAAGGAACTTGACTATTATCAAGAATATTTTGTAAAAACAAAATACATATACCAAATTTTAAAGCAAAGAACAAAATGTAAAAAAAATTGTAACCAAAATATAATATATGTACAAAGTATGTATCAGCAAGAATGAGATTTACATTAAGCTTTTGGTTTTATAAATTAACAATTTGTTTGAAAGTAATAATCATTAATATGATTTACCCAAATTGATACGATCATACTAATGAAGTAATAAAAGACTTGATGATCATTATTGCTGCTCATACAAAAATTGATATTAGGGATGTATATAATTTTGTGGACTCACCAAACATGTATGTTGTCGTTGTTCTGGAAGGCCTTCAAGATTACGATGTACATGTTGAGTTGAAGCTGAAAATTAATTGCAGCAAAATTTGTATATAATCCCCAATATTATTTTGGTTACGATGTAGTTTAAACTTTTAGCCTATTAATGCTCACACTTTAGATCTTACAATAAACTTATAATTAATTAAATTTTACGATCGTGAATTTTAACAAAACAAATTGTAATATTTCATTTTTTACATTTCTTCCGAACTAGTAGTGTAATTATGGTGAAGTTGTGTGTAAAACGTAATGATCATTTTGGGCAATAAATGTTTAACTGCAAATCCAGAAATAATAATGATCATTTGGTTTTGGTACCAAAACAATTTAAAAAAAAAAAATGTTGCTTTTGTTTGCTTTTGTTTTTATACTATTTAAATAAGAGGCAAAACGAAATTAAAAGAATTTATGAAAAAAATTGAGTATGTAACGATATCAAAATAGATCACTACGGTAGGTAATTTAGACTTAATTATATTAATAAATTTGGATTTTCATAATAAAACTTTGATTTTAGTTTGCAAAAATTCGATTGTTGATTATTGAATAGGAAATTTTATTACTTTCCATTATGAAAAAAAAAACTGGATTGGTTGATATATTTAAATGATGTTGTCTTTTTGTTGAAAATTTATTCCTTTGTTGCAAAATTTGAAATTGTTACCTTGCATTTGTTCAACATTTTGGAAAGATTTGTGGATTTAATTATGTTGTATTTAGTTTGAATATAATTTTGGTTAAATGTTTAGAAAATAATTATTGAAAAATTATTAGTTTTTGTTAAACATTTTAGAAAATGCTTGTTGAAAACTGTATGGTGAAAATTTAGATGTGTTTGTTGAAAATTTATATGTTTGTTGAAAAATTTACTTATTTTAATTTGACCATGATTTGATCATAGGTTTTGACAAAAATTGTGTGATATCGTTGGAAACAATGAGGAATTGTTCAAATTCAAAATCAATTTGGGTTTCAAAAACGTGGACTTATGTAATATTATATTGTTAGCGAAGATCTAGGTTAGGTAACACTAATGTGAGCTTTAGGTGTTGGCGTTTTAAATGGTAATTCTTAGTTGTTGTATAAGGTTGTTGCGCGAAGAATTAGAGGTGAATCAAGTTGAGTTACGCAGGTCTCAAACCTGCTCTTGGAGTTTTCCCATTTTACTTATTCTCAGATTGACCAGGTCTGGATTCTTCTTCATACGATGGGTACTTTGCGATAGATTTATCGTCAGATTTGGGAGTGAGAGTCAGTTTTACGTGCCACAGTTGTGGAAACCTGTTTTAAGAGTTATTGATTTTTCTTGTTTTTACACAAAATTTCTAAAAAAATAGTTTATAATAGTTACCTTTCCAAGGGAATATGCAGAAACCTTGGACGGACCTCGTGGGCCTTTGGCCAACTTGTTGTCACGTTTGGCTCTTAAAACAATGCTGGCGTTAATTTTCGAAATAATTTAGCACTTGTTATGGAATTTTAATTATTTTCACAAAATTTATTTTAAACTTTAAAATAGCAAATATTTTATTACTTTTAAAGTTAAAATTCTTAATTTTTGTCGTTGAATTTGGTTATTTGCCAATTATGATGTAATCTCGGGTAATATTTTAATCAAAATGATCGAGAATGGTAATTTTCCATAAGATCAAAGCTCGTAGAATGAGAGTGTAAAGTAAAACACGTATAACTTTGTTTCAAGGTTTGTTAAGATGCATTTTATGGTTTTACTTTACATATTTACATATGGCAATGTCGCACGAAAAATAACCATGTCATACAGAAACCTGATATAATTATCATGACATTTGAGACACTTCAGTAGACAAACGATTTTTATTGACTATAATTGCTATAAGTAATATTTTGTTCATTCCAATTTATAAAATTACAACATTTCCATGCAAGATAATTAAATTAATTTAATTATTAATTGTATTCCTAATTATTATAATTTACTATGTATAGAATAATGTTTACATTACATATGAATATTAAGAACATGTTGCTAGAGAATGTTGCTGTAGTTACTGTTAATCAACATGATAAATAACAAAAGCTTTGGCAACAATAAACATTTCTATAACCATAGCACTGTACGTTGATTTTTCAAGTCAAAAATATTCAATAAGAAATAAATATGTAGGCTATTAAAGAAATTATTTTACTAAATTTAAAAAAAACTGTTATAGAGATTGAAATTTTATTTATTTTGCTATTGCACTATATTTTGGTATGAAAATAATTTCTAAAGGAATTGAAAAATCTTATTTAAAAGAATTTTGTCATGAATTTTCAGTATACTAGTAAACCGTTCACTACAAAACAATAATGATTTAGGGTTCCCCTTGTCATCGGCATCAACCAATCTGATATTAACGCCACTTCAAATCTTAAAAGAACCTGCAGAGCTCCTAATACATTGATAATCTGAAACCAACTCAACGGTATATATCCGAGCTGAATTGATATTCTTATCATTAGAATAAATATTTAGATTGATGCTCGTTGTAAATTCTACCTTAAAGTTAAATCATCTCAAATTTTTTTCACATAAAAGCGATGCGACAAACTGTCACCTCAAAACACACACCCGACCATAACAATAATTATCAATAAATATTCGCAAATATATGTAATTTCCTCATCACAAAACACAGCTTATAATTATGTTATTTTAATATTTTAACAATAATTTATAAATTAGTTATTGTAATGCCATTAAATACAAACACACACGTGGAACTACATACAAATATAGAATAGTTGTTATTGGTGCTGTTATTATGGCTAAATAAACATGTCCCATGTAATGTACTCGATAATAATGATACATAAACACCGCAATGATCATAAAATATATAACTTCTAGTTCATATGTAAATACATATGTATGTATAGAAACGGATATGAGGGGGGTTTGCGAATGACTAGACAGACAAGATTCTAGTCTAGTCTATAGACTAGACTATAATCTTGTCTGTAATCTAAACTAAACTAGACAATTAGACTATAGACTAGACTATAGACTAGACTATAGACTAGACTATAGACTAGACTATAGACTAGACTATAGACTAGACTATAGACTAGACTATAGACTAGACTATAGACTAGACTATAGACTAGACTATAGACTAGACTATAGACTAGACTATAGACTAGACTATAGACTAGACTATAGACTAGACTATAGACTAGACTATAGACTAGACTATAGACTAGACTATAGACTAGACTATAGACTAGACTATAGACTAGACTATAGACTAGACTATAGACTAGACTATAGACTAGACTATAGACTAGACTATAGACTAGACTATAGACTAGACTATAGACTAGACTATAGACTAGACTATAGACTAGACTATAGACTAGACTATAGACTAGACTATAGACTAGACTATAGACTAGACTACAGACTATGCTATAGACTATACTATAGACTAGACTATTGACTGGACTAGACTAGACTAGACTAGACTATAGACTAGACTATAGACTATACTATAGACTAAACTATAGACTAAACTATAGACTAGACTATAGACTAGACTATAGACTAGACTATAGACTAGACTATAGACTAGACTATAGACTAGACTATAGACTAGACTATAGACTAGACTATAGACTAGACTATAGACTAGACTATAGACTAGACTAGACTAGACTAGACTAGACTATAGACTAGACTATAGACTAGACTATAGACTAGACTATAGACTAGACTATAGACTAGACTATAGACTAGACTATAGACTAGACTATAGACTAGACTATAGACTAGACTATAGACTAGACTATAGACTAGACTATAGACTAGACTATAGACTAGACTATAGACTAGACTATAGACTAGACTATAGACTAGACTATAGACTAGACTATAGACTAGACTATAGACTAGACTATAGACTAGACTATAGACTAGACTATAGACTAGACTATAGACTAGACTATAGACTAGACTATAGACTAGACTATAGACTAGACTATAGACTAGACTATAGACTAGACTATAGACTAGACTATAGACTAGACTATAGACTAGACTATAGACTAGACTATAGACTAGACTATAGACTTATTTATATAATACGAGGGTAGGATAGTTGTAATACAACTATAGTCTAGTCTATAGTCTAGTCTATAGTCTAGACTATAGACTAGACTAAAGACTAGACTATAGACTAGACTATAGACTAGACTATAGACTAGACTATAGACTAGACTATAGACTAGACTATAGACTAGACTATAGACTAGACTATAGACTAGACTATAGACTAGACTATAGTTGTATTACAACTATCCTACCCTCGTATTATATAAATAAACACATATCTAATATACATACATACACACAAAAAGCCTCACGTAATGATCTCTTTACCCAACAGTTTACATGGAAATAATACTCGCATTTTGACATTTTTGGAACTCTTATAATAAAGAAAGCACATCAATCGTCACAATGCCCTAGTAAGTAAAACATAAAAAAATTAATTTTAAATCTTCTTTCTTGACTGTTATAGTAGACGCTTTCCCCAATTATAAGAGGCTAGCATTCCGATCTGCCGGTTATATACCAAAATGCAAACATACCTCCATGTTTTGGTTGATTTGCAGCAACATGCCCATCATCTTGTAAACTAATATTTGCCTAATAAACGAGTTAATTAAAGCTGAATTATGGCCATGTTTTTAGTGTGTTACGTATTTGTAAATGTATGTGTGTATATGTATTTGTCATAGTATGCTTATATATCTGTATATAAAACACATATGAATGGCTACGTAACGCTATAAATACTATGAGTTACGCTGATTTATGAGCAACAAAGGATTAAGATTCAAAATGTACGACACGTAAAACATAAGCACGCAAAACATACAATAACAGCAACAACTACAACAAAAATACTAAACAGGTTGTACTAATGAAAACACACCGAAAATACACCTTTACATATTCATTTAAATTTGTACTGATTTATTTTAGAAGAATACATACAACATGTAAAAACCTTAAAATGTTTCCCAAAAATTATTTGTTTAAAAAAAGGATTCATTCACAAGCGTTTTTATTTTGCACCTTTCGGCAATAATATTTATGAAGTTGTTGGGAGTTTGAAATAGATTTTGTTCACTTAAAAAGAAGTTAAATTCTTGCACTGTGGTCCTTTTATTGAGGAAACTTTAATCAATATACCCTTATGGTAACTTTTAGCTAAAATTTTTAATAAAATGAAGATTGAGGTTGGCTCTTTCAATCGAAAGATTAATCTATTAGAGTTATTTATGAAGCCAGAATAGTTAAAAGGTGTAATATGAGGTCCAATCTTGCCATCCACACGATCTTCACAGCTTCCTGGCATTACTGCAATGGCAATCGTATCTACTAAAAGACGAGCCCACCATTACAGAAGGTAATTATCGACATGTATAATGGTTAACTTTGCAAGCACGTCGGACATAACAATATCGAGTCCTAGTCTAATCTACTAATAAAGTGGCGAAGTACTTTATTCAGGTTCGAACCACTTACCCAACGATTTTATCGCATATGAACAAAGGAAAGCATTCTGGTATGACTTCAGAGAATTCGGCGATTGCATCTTCTATTATCTCCTGCAGCAAATCAATTGATTCCGAACTTAGATCCATTTAATTGGAAAATGAGTATAAGTATCAATCACTTGATCTCATTAACTTGAAGAACTGCAAGTTGAAGTCAGGAGTTAGCCAAGATGTCGAAGTGCTTTTACAACCACAGGGTGAGCTTATTGGACGACTCACTACCCCTCTTTTGAGCTTCTTTCACGCCGGTAACAATTATCGTACATGGTTTAACCACGGTACTTGGTTAGGTTAGCAGGTCATCCTCGCGATGTCTTCACTGGGGACGCACTTGGGTCCAGTAAATTGATCCCTTTGTAATACCTGAAACGAGAGAAACTGTCAGCGTATAAGTACACTTCGACCTAAATACTCTAGGTACCTAAACAAAACCAGTTTGTCGCACGAATATAGGAGTCTATCTTTCGGATATCAATCTCCGATAGATCCGTTAAGTCATGCAAGAAATAGCTACCTAGCCGACTCATTCTATGATTTAATACTCTCTCTTCTAATACTCACTTCTTCATCTTCATCCTGGCAGCTCCTGTAGAAGTCATTACTGGGTAAGTTTAGTCATCTCGAGTGGAGCCCAAAGGGCCAATGGCCAGTCACCACCGCCATTAAGTTCCGTAGATTTACTCTCGAAATATGAAGAAGGATTGGGATCTTTTTGGGTTGAAGTATGACCACATGATCCTCGCCTGTCTACAGGTAGCCTCTGTCGACTATCTGTATAGTTATTCACCTATAGAGAGTTTGCAGGTTGAGAGTGGTAAGCCGACTAACGGGTCGGTGCATCGCTGTGTGCTCTCTTGCTAGTGAGGAGCCTAACTTGGCAAGAGAGTCCGCGATGGTATTACCAGGAATTTAGACAAGTACTAGAACTATCTAATTTCTGACATTGCTGTCTCGTTACTTAACTTGTGAGATGAAAAAACATAACTTCCGTTTACACACATAGGATGGACTCTGTTGATTCGGCAACAGCATCTAGAGACGTATTCGATAGACTGAAATACGAATTCATCAAATAAGCAGATTTATCACACACTGTGATAAATTTGAACAGAGTAAACCCTGAACATTAACGGACAAGGAAGGATAATTCAATGGTATCACTTTTATAAGATACCTTACGTCCATCACCAGCACACTTCTCAGTCATCCGACACACTCATCTAAAAAAAACATCCGACATATTCACTCTAGTTATACGGATGGGTGAGGCTCTCCTACCCCTACATCCATCCAGTATCATATACATTTGACTCCAACTTATTTCCAAAGCTTAGTCCCACAGTTACTCCTCTGTGGGGTGTCTGTGGTCACGGCAACAGCAACGTTTATCAGTCTTTTAAAACATTCTCATTCCTCGAATTTGGGTTTAAACCACTGCCAACACGTGCACCCCGAAGAGACCTCTCTAACAACGAGGACAAGGCAAAGTTCAAACTCTGTACTGTATGCTACCGGTTGCCGTGGTATCAAATTATAAGACACCCTAGTTCGACCCCAAAGTCAAATTATTCCAAGGAAAGGCCCCAGCATACTGCAGTTATTAATAGCACCTCTGTTCCTCCAAGATGAGGAAGATCATCAAGGCAACATGGCTCGAGGGGTCAGGAGTTATCCAAGTATGTTCTCTAGAGTCAGACCACTTATCCATCGATTTTATTGCTTATGAATAAATGAAAGGAGATTGGCATGACATCATTCTCTGCATCCAATTAATAAACAAGTTATGTTCCCCAGTTCGGTCTTCCTTCAACACGACGAAGAAGGATGACAAGATCGCGATCATTTTTATAGACACTAAAGTCTCAGACCATGCGTCCTGCAAACGTTATATGGAACTCCCAGATAACTCACAACACTGCGACGCTAAATCTTCTAAAGCTATTGAATATGCAGTTTCCAGCATTAACGGAAAACTGTAGAAAAGGACATTTTGTGTCTACTTCGGAATTGTAATAAAACCAAAAAAAGATCACGCAAGTTCAAATATGAAGATTATAACAGAATAGAGTGATCGCAAGCAGATAAATGAAGTAGCAGATGTCGGATCCTAAGAAAGGGGTAGTCAGTTGATCACATATCCTGTGTTTATTTTTGAAAAGTTATGATTAAAACTCTTAGATAACTCAAATATTTCAATTTCTTTCCATTCCGAATATTCCAAAGCCATTGTGCAAAGGTGCAGCCAGACGTTCAGTCATTTATTGGAAATTTCTTTTTAACTTTTCAACCGATATACAGTGGAGTGTATATGAGTTTCGAGTAGAAATTCTTTGCTGATAATTTCAAAAAATAAACTTTTTTACTTGACATTTTTGACTGTTTCTTGTATGAGTGCACATATGAGTGTATTAGTAAGGGCAGGATTTTTTTTCCAAGAAAACACTATACATTTGAGTTGGTTGTCGGTGTATGTATGTGTGACTGCGTTAATTCAACTTTAGTAGTTTGTTGGGAAACATAAAACCCAACTTTTTTTTCTCTACCACTTTTGTTACTCCTGTTGTCATTTAGCTTCAATATACATACATATGTATGTATGTGAAAGTGTATGTTTAAGATTTTGTATGAATGTTTTTTGTTATTGCTACTTCAGCTTCTTTCTCTTAATGAGATACAAAACACATAAATTCTCAAATGTGTCATGTATCGCACATTATGTTTTTTTCTTGTTGTTTTTGTTGTTCGTTCGTTTTTTTGATAAGCCAAAGAACTCTTCTTTAACTTTTGGTAAAAGTATCTGTGTATGATGTACATATGTATGCATATGTGTGTGTAAATGTTGTAAATTTGCTTAAGGCGATGACGGCGTAATCAAATTTATTAACAAAACTGTCACAATAAAATTACAGTGGGTAATAAAACTTTAAACAAATTATACTTAATTGTATTGCCAAGTGGTGGATTGTATAGTCCGTTGTAGTAAAAAGAGCGAAGTCTCTGAAGTTCATTATACCTGATAAACAAGGACATCCCACATGTCTCCTGTATCCTTTCAAAGACATCTTCGTTAAGCAATTCACTTTATTCTTGATTGATCATCATGATTTCCTTGCCACTGTAACTTTTGCCACCATTTTCTATTTACAAATATTTTTACCTAAATGAAATGGGTTAAACATTTTCAAATTAGAAAAAAAACATATTTTGTTTTACCACTAAAAACAAAATAGAATACATAAAACAAAAAATACTCGTAATTCATTTGCTTAGAAGAAAATGACAAAGAGATAAGGTAACAAACGACATTGAATGTTTTATGTTGCAGTAGTGGGGGTATACTTTTTTAAATACAACATGACTACAATTACAAAAAATGAGATGTATGTATAGAAATAGAACTTATACGGAGACAGACATATGTATGTACATAACCTTGTAAAGATGTAATCAGTTTATTATGCTTTCTAAAAATTTACATCATATAACGAGACCATTTCCCGTTTTTCATGTCGCCCATTCGTTGATCATGTTGGTTACCACGACAAGGCGAAAGGAAGCTTGATCCGTTAATTATGCATTTCTTTGAAATTTCACTATATCAACTGGAAACGCTCTGCGTTATAGTAAACTTCGATGTAAATATTCTGGGTTCCTAAGCCAAACCAGTTTGTCGCACGAATATAGGAGTATATCCTTCGGATATCAATGGAACAGCTACCTAGCAGACTCATTCTATGATTTAATACTCTCTCTTCTAATACTTACTTCTTCCTCTTCATTCTGGCAGTTCCTGCAGAAGTTATTACTGGGTAAGTTTAGTCTTCTTGTGTGGAACCCAAAGGGTCAGTGGCCAGTCACCACCGCTGTTAAGTTCTGTAGATTTACTCTCGAAATATGAAGAAGGGCTTGGGATCTTTGTAGGTTGAAGGATGTCCACATGATCCCCGCCTGTCTGCAGGAGGCCTCAGTCGACCATGTTGAAAAACGGAGAGAAAAGACATTTCGAACTTATTACGTTGGAGTTGAGAGACTTTATAGATACAAAAATGTTCTTTTAGATATTAATGGTAGACATATCGATCTTGAATTCTCAGATTCTTCTCATGGACATATCTACAAAGAGAAACATATTCCAGGAAAGAGAGCAGCACTAGGGAACTCTGATGGGAACAAAGACGATCCGTACCTTACAGCTCCCATCCAATCCATTGGGGTTAAAATGTTTGGGGAAGGGAAGAGGACAGTTTAAGTCTGCGCTAAATGAGATGCGTCAGATGGGAGGATCAAATTTTCTATAATGCTCTTTTCTTAGAATACTTAAGACTATTGATATTAATTCGACGAGGTAGCTACATCGATGTTATAATCAGTAAAATGAGAACCGTTAATCCAAAGGCCTGAGTTTCAGACATCATATTGTCCCGATTATTAGAAAGGTACCTTCGGGATGCACGCGGTGTCTTAGTTTAAACCAAAGCTCACGGGAATAAAATGTTATTTAAAAGACTAATATACGGTAAAGTCTATAATTCTGAATAAGTTTGGTGATGTTGGCGAGACAACAGATATTCCACAGCGGAAAGAGTGTGGGAATAAGCGTTGGAAATGAGTTGGTGTTAAGTACATATCATACGGTTGAATGTTTCCCTCAATTTGTGTGTCAGATAAATGAGGAGTGTGCTGGGTTGAATGGTGATGGATCTAAGGTATCTTATGCAAGTGATAACATTGAAATTTACTTCCTTGTCAGGGTATGTTCAAGATTTACTTTGTTCATACTAGATTTACCACTGTGTGTTTTCTGTGAGTAAGAACAAGTCCTCGGCTTATTTGACGGATTCGTATTTCAGTCTACCGATTACGTCTCTAGGAGCTGTTGCTGAATCAAAAGAGGCCATTCCATCTGGGTGGTTGTAAACCGAAGTGATGTTTTTGCATTTCGGAAATTAAGCAACTGAGGGGCCATGGGAAGTTAAGCAAATGGGAAGCAATGGTCATAATTGTGCTTCTATATCTATATATAGAATATTCTATATATACCGTCATGTAAGAAGCCCAAAGGGGCGGTGGTGAATCGTCTGAAAATCTCGCCCTGAGGTTGCAAAGTACTACCCTCAAGGCAGGTTCTTACGCAAAGCGCTTCGATTTGTATCTCAGACGTACTTTATAGCTGAAATCACTAAGTTGTCAAACTCCTTCAATTAGCAACGGTATGCCTATGTCTATACATATGTCTATATAATGTTAAAATACAATGACAAGCGGGAGTCGAATACCTTTAAATATATTCAGTATATCCAAATCAAATCTAATTGCTACTGTAAAACTAAATCCTAAAAATGACTCTACTTAGTAATACTCCTGATATCAGTCATAACAATGCAATGCTGATCATCATCAGCAGCATGAATTCCGCAAAATACACAGAACAATTAGGGCACTAACTGTTGTTGAAAACTTCATTCTTACAGACTTTAAGCACTCAAAAGCATTGCGAAAGGACGATCATGGTGTCGTTAGACTTGACACTCTTTTTTGTATACCTTAATCTTGTTATACTCCTGGATATCCTGTTATCTACAATGACGAACAAAATAACGAAATGGAGATATATAGGGAAATGCAAAATCCCATAGAGTTTAACAAGGAGTTTCAAAGGGTAATGGCCTCTCTTCCTAATAAGTATATCGGGCAGGGATTTCATATACATAGATTTGTATTAGTATGGTTAACCTTTATCTTCTATGCTTAGAAAGCAAAGTAGTGATACGTTAATATCATCATAAGCGAAAGGATATATTTTCTGCTTTGGAAGGAATATAATGGTGAGTATATAAGCTGAAAAGGGTTTAGTATGAAACTGAATGTATTTTTGGAAGAACTTTCTCTCATTCAGCTCAATAACTAGAAAATCCATCGAAATAACAAGTCTATAATTTTTAAACAACATTCCCAATAATAATCTCTACAGATTTTATAACCTCACTCTAATACAACTTCTTAGCTGGTACTCGTAATAAATAGATTTTCATTAGTAAATCAGATAATTTTACCGGTATAAATCAACCGAACACTTAATGTGTGAGAAAAGAAAAACATATCACATACTGTGTGCCATCCTTGACATGTTTTGCTAAAAAGTTTTACTATTTTTCTTACTTGTTTTACGTTTCTTTTGCTCTGTCACAACTACAACACTAAACAGATCCCTAAGCAACCCATTATTATTAGGAGCATATATTACAAGTATCAAGGAAGAAAACAAATGGAAACCAAACATACTTTCTCGTATACTA
The DNA here is from genome assembly GCF_015586225.1 of Lucilia sericata. NCBI lineage: Eukaryota > Metazoa > Arthropoda > Insecta > Diptera > Calliphoridae > Lucilia > Lucilia sericata. The sequence goes on along the minus strand of NW_023995576.1, from coordinate 38,164 downwards.
AACAACACTTCTTCATATTGTTGTTTGTACTTTATATTTGTGTCTTGTTGTCTGTCTGTCTGTCTGTCTCTTTATGGTGCAAGAAGCACTTGCTTGAGTTTTTAGAAATTATCAACTTCTACTTGTGTAAATGTAAGTTTCTTCTCCATAATGTTGCCCCGGCTGGGTGTGATGGTTGTAATGTTGTTGCTGCTGTTATCCTTGAAAATAAAAAAAAAAAAAACAACAAAACTGAAAGAAAGCATGAAATGAATGCCATGCATGTGTGGGCGGGCAAGTACAAAAAATGAAAGCAAAAAAAAAAAAACAAAAAACGTGTGTGCAATGAGTGGCAAGACATATAGCACCAGGAGCAGCAACAACAACCAAGATGGATGTGATATGTAAACGTACATACTAAACAATGATGATGCATGGCGCGCGCATAAACTTGGGGCGGTAAGAACAATGCCATGCCACACAAACAGTAATATACACTCACTCATTCTACCATACCATTCAGTCATAAAATGATGAATCCTTTTTTACACAACTGCAAATGCTGTGTGTTGGTGCAGCAGCATGTTTATAAAGAAATTTTCAGCAATAACAACAATATCACAAAAAAACTACAATCTCTCATAAAGCAGCACATCCAACAGCAAAACAACTGACAAATGTAAAA
>NW_023995576.1:0-35000 GCF_015586225.1 Lucilia sericata | reverse complement strand
AGTTAGTTAGTTAGTTAGTTAGTTAGTTAGTTAGTTAGTTAGTTAGTTAGTTGTTAGTTAGTTAGTTAGTTAGTTAGTAGTTAGTTAGTTAGTTAGTTAGTTAGTAGTTAGTTAGTTAGTTAGTTAGTTAGTTAGTTAGTTAGTTAGTTAGTAGTTAGTTAGTTAGTTAGTTAGTTAGTTAGTAGTTAGTTAGTAGTTAGTTAGTTAGTTAGTTAGTAGTTAGTTAGTTAGTTAGTTAGTTAGTTAGTTAGTTAGTTAGTTAGTTAGTTAGTTAGTTAGTTAGTTAGTTAGTTAGTTAGTTAGTTAGTAGTTAGTTAGTTAGTTAGTTAGTTTAGTTAGTTAGTTAGTTAGTTAGTTAGTTCATATATAAAATATTTCTATTAATAGATAATTTTTCTCCTCCCCACTGTTCAAGCGTCATTATTATGATCATCCATTACTCATACGCCCAGTCGGTCGTCATTGCCATATGAAATATGCTGTTTTCTGTTCGGAGGATCTGAGTATGAGTGAAATATATAAAGCATACATACCCCGGCACTACACCTACACAACTACATACATACAACAATAATACCAACAAATAAACATTTATTCGTTGCTGTAAAATAGAACCAGTAAAAAGACAGAGAGGGGAGGATGAAAAAAAAACGAACTTCCACTAGTACATCCTGCTCGAATCTTGTCTACAATAAATCAAATTTTATTACACTTTTCTTTATTCATGCCATTGGATACGATGTGTATTTATGAGTCTGTATATGTATCTGTGTGTGCTTGTTGTTTTTGTTGCTGTATGTGTTTTTTTTACCCATAATATATGTATCTTTATGTATATGAGTAGAGGGATGTGTAATTAGTGCTCTATGTGGAAATGGTGCAAAAAAAAACAATATATTGTAAAACTAAAAACTACAACAACGAAATTTTGTAAAGGAAAGAGTATAAATAAAAAACTATTTTAAATAAATTTCTTATGATTATGATAGTAGTAAAGTAAAGTTTGTGTAGGTGGACATATGGATGGATTTGTACAAAAAAAAAAAAAAAATGGAATGAAATTTTATATATGAGTTGGATTTTTTTGTTGTTGTTTTGGATTTAGTTGAGGATTTATTACAACATTTTGGGATTTAAAATGGTAAGAAAATTGTATATTATTTTTATTACTTATATAGTGTACAGTGGCGTGGATTGCTTTAAAATTGTTATTAGTACAGTGGAGATTTTAACAAGAAAGACATATATCTTACAGAATAGCCAAAAATTTTGAAGACCAAAAGTTAGAAGCATTAAGACATTAAGATTTTTGTCAAATTCAACCACAGCTTACAAAATCATGATCCGAAGCACAAGATCCCCGGACAAACAGTCGAATCGACACCACACCAAAGTCCCATATCCCCATAAGCAGATGTTCTGTATTTTGTGGGACCAAAGTGGTCATATTTGTTAAAAACTTCTGAATTCTGGACAGTTCATCGCAAGAAAAATGTAACGCATGCAACCAACTATGAAAGTATAATATTCCACATCAAAGTGCTCAGACACATGTTCCAATATTAAAAATTATTTAGAAAGAATGGATTTGAAATTTTCTCCTCACTAGACCTCTGGGCCAGTACACATCCCCGAACGACTAGTAATTGTTTTGATCAATGCAGAATACTTATTCTATCTGGGATACACTATAGAACATCATTTAATTCTTTCTTAATCTCAAAACATAAGCAGTGCTTTTGATGCAAAATCAAAAATATGGAAAAAGACAATGCTAAATACCCTCCAATATAATCAAACCTATCCAATCCTAAAAGATATTACTTTGAAACTTTTTCATAGTTTTCTTTTTTCTGGGTCTTAGCGAGAACTTTTTGAGAAGTTATTTCAATCATGAAAACTTCGACTAGTGCATACGTTCTGACTATATGAACCCCTGCTCCTTTAGGTTTTGTTAATTTCACCAGTCAGTCCATTGAATATGTTACTTCTACATTAGCATTCTCCTGCGGCATTTTACCTTGGTGAATTTACGCTCAATTTGTTGTTATTGCATTAGGGAGGATAGAGGTTTACTAACACCGCTACACAGAGGGAAAAATAAATATACACGCCTGGTACCAAATTGACACCGAAGATTTTAAAATTTTTCAATAACATCCATTGTCAAAGTATATACATACATAAGTACGACGACACTACGCAACATTGTCAACATTGCAACAATTCGTTGTCGAAATCAAAATTTTATACACCTCCGTTGTCTAAATGTTAACAAACGTGGTAAGCTCACTATTGGCAACGGATTGTTTTTCAATTTAGACAACGGATGTGTATAAAATTTAGATTTCAACAACGAATTTTTGCAATATTGTCAACGTTGTGTACTTTGACAACGGATGGTATTGATAAATTATAAACAGTTTGGTGTCAATTTGGTACCAGGCGTGTATATTTCTTTTTCCCTCTGTGTAGTTAAATGGGATCTCAAACTGGAAGAGGCAATTACTTCGCTGATTTCATTGATTCGGGATTTGAATAGAACATCTATATTATCAGATGCCACGTTAGTGATCCGCAGGATTTGCCCTGTACAGGATTTTGGTGAGATCCTTTAATGCCGATTGGTTGAAATCCAATTCGCGGAAAGAGAATGTTTTTCTAAGGACTGATATGAGCTGTTGCCGTGTCAAGAGATGTCGCTAGGTAATGTGACTATGAGTTTAGTGTTGAGGAATGTACTCTAATAGTTGCGCGTCCTTCCCACCGTTCCGTAATACATGATTGCCTCTTTCAATTTCTGGGTTACACTTGTTAGTTATCTTTCATTTCGTGAATGAACTTTATACAAGAATATGGAACTAATAAGTAAAATATGAAGAGGATTGCTTTGCTCTAGCTCATCTTGGCGTTTAACTTGGTCGTCTCTCAATACAGTTATGCGGAGGGATAATGGTGCATCAAATGCTCGAGTATTCGAACAAAGTGTTTCTTTATTCTATATCGAGTTAGAATCTTAAAATAATGGAGAATATTTATACTTTTCCTTACCCTAATTTTCTTACCCTAATTTTGATTCAAGAAGATCTGTAAAAATTAGGTTAGTCTCAAAATTCGACTATTCCATGTACTATTAAACAGATTAGTCTATAAATTTATCAACAGCCCAGTCAACAGGCTAGTCCATAGAGTAATCAATAGACAATTTCTTAGAATAGCCTACGTACTAGTCAATAAGAAAGAATTCAATGTACTAGTCCATAGACTAATCATCAGACTAGTCATGAGAAATCGCTATTGGAATGCCAAGGTAAAAACGATGACAGTAGACTTGACTAGAAATTGTAAGTACTAATTTCCTATTTCAAATTATAGATCGATGTTAGTACAGATTGATAGCAATTGTTATACTAAAAAAGACTACCTAAGGAACAATATGGAACTGACAAATTATAAAGTTAAAATAAGAATTACAGGCAGCAATAGGAGGGACAGTATATGTGCTGAAACTTATCAGCCGATCCGTTTTGAACTTTAAAATTTAAAGTTTGTGAATTAGTTTTTTCTTTAACTTCTACTTAAAAGCCTAGAATTTCTTCATCATTTCCAAATAAAACAAGCAAAATTTTATATTTTCTTTTAAATTTTTAAAACATACAACTTTATTTTTTTTATATTTTATACTTTTTTTTTGAGCCTTGTTGTTGTTTCATTATCTGTTTTATTTTTAATTATTAATTTTATTATTTGGAATTTGTTGTTTATTAGTTATTTTCTTTAAGTAGTAATAATAGTTTAAACAAAATAATTTGTTTTTTTTTTATTGCAACTACATGACTAAAATTTATAATTTTATATGTATATTAAAAAAAAATTATGATTTAATTTTTTTTATTTTAAACATAATAAATAAAGGCTTAGAAATAGTTTAAATTGTACATAGTTATTTATACAGTTTATTTATAAAGTAGATATTATAGTTAATTAATTAAAAATTATGAATTAAAATTAAGATAATATTGTTTATTTAAAAATAATATCACAAATAAATAAAGGAAATTTTTGTTTTAATAACATAACAGAAAGGTTATATAGTTCTAGAAATAAAGCATACTTTTAGGGGTTAGGGGCAATATTGAAAAGGAAATTGTATTTTCTTTTTAAGAAAACAGTTTTAGCAATGTTATTTTTTTAATTTTTAAGAATTGTTTAAATTATTGTAATTTTTTTGTGGTTAAAAGTTAAGAATTTTAGTGTTTAAAGCTCAGCTCCCAAAAGTAGGCTTTATGTTTCTTAAAAGAACTGCTTTTCTCCCTTTCTTTTAATAAAATATAATTTATTTAAGATTATTGTTAAATTTCTTTTTTATATGTTAAACATTTGTTGTTACATTGCTACTGTTTTATTTATTTATAGTTTTTTTTTTTCATTTAGAAAATTTTTAACCAAAAATTACTTAGGAAGTAGATACTACTAAAAAAATTGTTATAAGTTTTTATTTTTATCTTATTTTTTAAGAAATATATTTTAAATATTTTTTTTATATTTTTTTATTTATTTTATAAACTAAATTGTTTTTTAAATGTTGCGTATACATGGGTTTCATTATTTGTAATATTGTTTTATTTTGAGATTTTATTTAAATTTATATTTAATATTTGTAATCGACATAATAATTTTGATTTCAAAAGGTTTTAAAAAAGAGCCTGGGAAACAGGAGAGAAAATTGGAAATTGAAAGGTAGAATTTACAGTGGAAGAGAATAAAAATATTGCGAAACTACCTACATCTCTTCAAAATCGAAATTGTTGAACCGATTTAGAGAAAATTTCATATTGTAGAAACAGAGCTGTTTACAAGTTTAATTTTAGGACAATGGACCCCTAGAAAGAAATATTAGAGTCAACAGACTAGTTCCTAGACTAGTCCATAGGCTAGTTAACCCAAACCACAGACCACTACATAGACTAATCAACAGATCAGTTCACAGAATAGTCTATATACAAATCAAATGAAAAATACATAGACTAGACAGCAGACCAGTTCATTGATTTGTCTTTAGACTAGTCAAGAAAATAGTCTATATACTAGTATCTATACACGAGTCAATTGTCTAATCGATATGCTAGCCAATGGGATAGTCCAACAGACTAGTGCATATACTAGTATATGCATTAATCAATAGACTTTATCATAGCCTAACCAAAAGACTAGTCAACAGACTTGCCCATGGACAAACTGATTAGACCATAAATTAAACAACCGAAAAGTCAACAGGCTAATCCATAGAGTAATTAATAGACATGTTTATAGACTAGTCAGTGGTCTATCAATAGACTAGTCCATAAAGTAGTCAATGTACTGGTCCATAGACTAATCAAAAGACTAGCCTATAAAGTAGCCACTGTACTGGTGCATTGACTAATCAAAAAACTAATCCATAGACTTATCAGTTGATTAGTTAAGAGAATAGGCAAAAGATTATTTCATAGACTTATCAGCAGACTAGTCAAGGTACTTGTTCATAGACTTATCAAGAGACTAGTCCATAGACTTATCTGCAGCCTAGTCCATAGACTAGTCAAAAGGCCAGTTCATAGACTTATCAGCAGACTAGGCAAGAGACTAGTTCACAGACTTATCAGCAGACTAGTCAAGAGACTAGTCAGAAGACTAGTCAAGAGACTAGTCAGAAGACTAGTCCATAAAGTAGTAAATATACTGGTCCATAGACTAATCAAAAGACTAGCCTATAAAGTAGTCAATGTACTGGTCCATTAACTAATCAAAAGACTAATCCATAAATTTATCAGCTGACTAGTCACGAGACTAGTCAAGAGACTAGTGAGCAGACTAGTCAAGAGACTATATCATAGACTTATCAGCAGGATAGTCAAGAGACTAGTTCATAGACTTATCAGTAGACTAGTTAAGAGACTAGTGAAAAAACTAGTCAAGAGTCTAGTTCATAGACTACTTAGTCAACAGGCTATTTCACAGCCTAATCAACAGACTTGTATATAGATTGATCAACAGACTAATCAAGAGACTAGTCTCTAGACTAATAAACAAACTTGTCCATTGGTTATCTAATCGATAAACCAGTCCATAAACAGTCTAATCTATTAACAAGCCTCTAAACAAGTCCACAGACTATTACGTAGACAAGTTCATACATAAATCAATAGACTAGATCATCAACTATTCATAAGACTAGTACAATGACCAGTCAACATATCAACCTATTTATTAGTCAACAGGCTAAACCATAGTCTAAACAATAGACTAGTTAAGACTCTAGTCCATAAAGTAGTCAATAGGCAAGACCATAGACTAGATAACAGGCTGATCTATAAACTAGTCCAATGACTAGTCAATAATCTAATACCAAGTCAAATAATAAGAGTTCAAATTTTACTCTCTGTCGTTTTGACAACACGAACTCTCTCAGCTGGCACTAATACAATCATGATTTGAAATTAGAGATAGGCAAGATAGCTCTCTCTAGCTTTCACACTTAAGTAAACTCTCACTATTTTCAGAGATCTTTCCGAAAATTTTAGAAACTATCTAACTTACAATTTCCTATGATTCTCTTCCTTTTCCTACTTTTTTCTTTTTAAATTTTATTATTTTTAAATATTTTTAATATTATTTTACTTTTCTATATTTACATTCTAGTTTATAATTCAAGGTATTTTAGTTACTTGGGGGAATTTTTTTTATTAATTAAATTTTCTTTCTAAATAGTATACTTTTTGTTTGGTATTGCAATAGCATTTTTTGTTTTTTTTTTATTTAAATTTATTTTTTTTTTATTTTTAATTTTTTAATTCTATAGAAGACTGTTTTCTTTATTATTAAGAAATTTATATATTTTGTTTTTTTTTCAAATTTAATTGCTACATAAAAATATTTTTTTTAATATTTATTATTTTAGTTGCTTAAAAATGAGGTTTATTTAAATGTTTTTTTCATGTTACGTATACTATTATTTCGTACTTTTGTTTTTAAGATCTTTTTAAGTTTTTTTTTAATATATTTTTTTTGTTTTTAGTTTTTTTATTAAATTAGATTTTGGTATACTTGTGTTTAATTTTTCGAAAGAAAGTTTTGGCACAATTTTTTATAATAATGAATAAATTTATAATATTTATGTTTTAGAATGTTAATGATTTGGGTTTTTTTTTTAAATTTTAACAAAATGTTTTGATGAATAATAAAAGTTGGTCGAAAATTGCTTTAGGTTTTAAAAATTAACTAAATTTTTAAAAAAATAATTTAAACATTTTAGAAAAATTCTAAAATTTTTAATGATTTGCTATATTAAGTTCTCTGAGGAAGTTAAATACTTAGATATCATTCTTGACAAAACCCTAAATTGAAAAACTCGCATGTATCCAGTAAGATCAATAGAGCCATTAGGGCGTTATATGCCTGTCAAACGCTCTTTGGAAATACATGGGGATTAAAACCGAAAATGTTCTTATGGACTTTTAATATCATAATAAAGCCCATTCTAGCTTATGCTACCTTAGTCTGGTGGGAAAAAGTGGAGCAGGACACCACTCGGGCTCTGGAAAACTTTATCGTCTCGTCTCGTCTGCGTCTCTATTACGGGGGCCGTGAGATCATGTCCTACATAAGCCATTGGTGCTATTCTTCACATACCACCTTTGGTTATTCTTATTAAAAATGAGGCCTGTAAAACGGCAATTCGCCTACCGGAAATCGCCAGCATAAGATAAGAGCTGACCTGGAAGGCATATAGTAAGTATATTGAAATTATTCATCAACGACCCATATATCGGCGTCCATGACTGTAGGTCACCAACATTGGTTTTTGACTGTTCCTTCGAGGTTATGATACCTGAAAGAAACAAATGGGCCAATCAAACATGGTGGCAGTCAGATGCTGATCAAGTATGGTTTACTGACGGGTCCAAACACACAGATGGTTATACTGGAGCTGGCATTTGTGATGCTAACTTCAAGAAGGCAATCGACATGAGAAAATATCCCTCAATCTTTCAGGCGGAGATCTACATCATCTTTATCTGTGCTAGAGAGTTCGTGAGCAAAAGGTTAAGGTGTCTGAGCCTTACTTTCGTATGAATTTAGATGGGGTGTTATGATGGACTGTGTGTCCTCATTGAACGAACTGGGTAAACACAACAAATTAACAAGGTCATTCTGGCAACGAACGGGTAGAAGGCTCAGCAAATAGAGGCGCTCATTTCCCACTTATCAACCCTGAACTATTCTATGGTATCCCTCAAGGTTACGTCAGACAAAGATGCTTATCGTGGGTCGAATCGGAATTTGCTCGCCACTGGGAAGCTTAGATAGACAAAGCGCTTAATCATGCTATCAAGAGGAAAATCCCACAAGTTGTTATCCCTTAACAAAAGTGATCTCAGAATACTAACGGGACACTATGGTCTCAGAAACGCCTAGGAATCGAAATATCGAAACTATGCAGATTTTATGGCTGTCAGGAGGTAACCTCAGAACACATATTGTGCAAATGTCCAACACTAAGGATTCGTCAAGAAAGAATCTTAGGTGCTGCGACACTAGCCCCGAAGGATATATTCAATCTCTCACCAATCAAACCTGTTATTTTCATATGTGAATTAATTCTGTTATGGTGAACCCATATAAAAGATCCAAAACTGGGTCGCAGTGCTTAGAGCTCTCTCTAATCTAATCTACTCGCGCTTATACTTCACATGTTCTAATGTCTGCTCAATTTCACTATTTTTTGTTTTTCCCTCTTCTTTGCAGGTTAATAGACCAAAGTCCATAGACAAGATAATAAACTAGCTCAGATAATGGACAAGTCAACTGGCTAACACATGGACTAGGCAATAGACTAGCCTTTTGACTAGAATAGAATAGTCAAATGCTTATAAAATAGACTAATCCGAAGATTATATAATAGATTAGTCTTTTAAATAGACAATAGATTTGCCCATAGAATAGTCAATAGACTACACAATACAGTCGGCGACAGACTAGTCAATAATAACAGCAATAACAGACTAGTCCGTAGAATAGAACATAGACTAGTCAAAGGAGAAGACAATAGACTACTCAACAGGCTAGTAAATAGACAATAGACTAATCTATAGATTAACCCATAGAACAGATAATAGACTAACTGGACTAGATAATGGACTATTACATTGTATACACAATAAATTAGACAATAGACTAGTTCAGTAAATATGGTAGACTATAGTCTGGTCTGTAAACTTTTTTATAGTCAGGTCACTCTAAGACTAGTTCAAAAACTCGCCTATAGATTGTTCACGACTGTCCATTGACTAATCTAAAGATTAGTTCAAGGTCTAATATAGTCAGAGGATAGTTAAATTAGTAGTCTATGGCTACTCTAGTCCAGACAGACAGATATAGAGAATAGTCAATGGAGTATTCCATAGATTGCTCAACAGATTATTAAAAAGACCTTGCTATTGACTGGACTATAGACTATTTAGTCCATAGTCAAAATACTATGTACATATGTGGCCTTCGGTAGGTTAGTGTTCTAGTCTGGTAGCCCGAAGACGGTGGGTTCCATTCCTGAGTCACTGGTTAAGGACCGCACAACAGGACCGATAGAGGCATAGGTGTATTTCTTCGGATTAGATGTACTTTGTATATCCTCTTTTCAAACTAACTAAATAACTTACTGTATGTACCTACATACATACATATGTATATGAAAACCTTTAACAACATCGTTTCCTGTTTAAACATAGAAAGTCCTTTTTAAACTTTTAAATTAAACCGCAAACTCTAGAAAAAAATCCTTTAAAATATATTATGTTCCTCACTGTCAGACTTTTGTAATTATTTTGTATTTATTACTTTTATAAATATTATTTATTTGCACCTTGGATAATTAATATATCACTCAACGATGTTACACATGCCGCTCATAAATTATCACACACACAACAAAAGGAATCAAGAGGAAAACTCACACAAAAAACAACAACAACAACAACTTTCTTCCTTAACAGATAAAAAACAAAACACATAACTTTCAAACTCAGATAAAACAACAACAAAAAATAACGGGTTTTTATAAAGAATTTTCCTTTTTTTTTGCTTTAACCCACACCCCTTTTTTTGCAATTGCTATTTGTTATTGTTGTATAAAACTTGATTTGCTGTTTTGTTGTTGTTTTAATCCTCATATCAACTTGTTTTGCTCAATTTTCTTTATGGCTATATATTGTTATTGTACATGACGACATTGTGTTGTTGTTTATTATTATAACGGGTTGAAACTTTAGAAAAAAAAGCATAACAACAATAACCGTTTCCAACATGTCAGTGTATTGGTAGCATCGAACAACATGATTTGGCATTTCATCACTCTGCAGTTAGTTAGTGAGTGAATGAATGCAGCGTGTATATTTTTGTTTCATTTCATAAACAACAGTCTCTTTCTTTCTTTCATGCCAGATAGTGGAAATTGATGGACAGCAGTTCATCAAAAACAAAAGCAGACAAAACAAACAAGTCAACCATTTATATGCGCCCTCCTTTAAAGTTTTTGTGTTCAAAAGTTAAAAAGAGTATGAGAAATCATACTCTCTCTTTAAGGCATTAGTAAGGAAATGAGTAAATTTTTAGCGCACAGTTTTTCACACACACACAATTACACTAAGAAATGCACTGCAAATTAGAGCAAAATATTGCACTCTTTGTTTGTTTAACTTAATAAAATAAGCTAGAAAGAGATAACAATATTGCTTAAACGTTAAAGAGTGCAAATAATCTTTCTCAATAAAGAAATCTCTAAAAAAATTAAAAGCTTTTTTTTAGCAAACCACAAGAAATTGTGTTCTTTTCTCACTGTTCCTGTTATGAATTAAACAGCTTTTTGTTAGTAAACTTTAAACTTAAGAAGTATTGGGTGAAAGCTTTTTGCTTAAAGGGGAAATTATTGCCCCTTTTAAGAGTAATAAAGAGATATATTCCCTTTTTCTCCAGAAAAATGTAAGAGTTAGGAACTTTGCTCTTTAAACATGTTCTTTTTTTCCGTTAACATTTTCGAGAAAATTTTTTATTTCGGGCTGTGAGTTGGAAAAATTTTTATTGTTTACAACAAAGGTAATGTTGTTTTTATAAAGTTTGTTTTTTTTTTTATACATGTCTCTATATGAGAAAGTGTAGATATGTTTGTTTGTTTCCGTGTGTGTTTTCATGTGTGTGGTTTTGTTGTCTGTTTCAAAGTCATTATAATTGATTAATTGTCTATGAGTGGGTGTTTGTACTAAAGGCTTCTTGTTAACAAATGCTTCTTTATTTTTATATATCTTGTTAATTTGTTTGTAGTAAAAACCGCAGTTTTTTTTTGTATAAAATAATTTTTTTATATTTTTTTCAAAAAACGCGATGTTTTTCTTCTTTCAATTTAAACAATGGCGCACGGTTTTAGGCACATGTTTTCTGGTTTGTTTTTATTTTTGACCTGCTTAACGCCTTTTACCTTTGGTCTAAGTATTTAATTAAACTTGCTCTATTGGAGGGTTACCTTAGACAGATATAAGTGTTTTTCATAGGATTTTAGAGTAAAATAATTTCGATCTTCGATCTACTGATACCCAATAGAGGTGCATATTCCCTATTTCTTTAACAATTGGGAAATTAATAGAAAGTAAAAATAAAGGGAAATTAGTCAAATACATGAGGTAATAGATGCTCCGTCTTGAGCTCAGACTTCAAATTTGTGGATCTTGCATCGAATCTTCCTTCCTCAGATTTCATGTAATACTCATGAAATTCTCACTGCTTATTTGCCGACGGCAAGTTTTTAATAACAGTAAAATGCTAAGGGTTTTAGACCGACGGCATCCTTGGTCTCATACTATTCGAGAACAAGAGTGATAAATGTTAAACGATATAAAGGTGGGACTATAGGTCCAGAAATTGTGTGTCTGGTAGGGTTATAGTTAGAGTTTTAGTCTACCAGATTGGAGGTTGTGGGTTCGTTTTCAATCAGAGACACTGATAAAGCATAGCTGGAGTCTTATAGATATTTCTTCGGATTTTATGTGAAAATACATAGTCCATTCAAACTAACCAGCCTGCTTCGTGCCTATCGGTGAACTCCACAAATGCATTAAACAGAACTTGGAACTACACTCAACCTAGATTGATCTAAAAGAGGACCTAAAAGAGTCGTCACGATCTTCACTTCTTCTCTAACAAGGATTTCGAATCATTTGAAATATGCGCAAAAGAAAGCACTGCTATATACATGTCATTTGAACTTCACGAATGTATCAAACAGAACTTGGAACCACACTCACAACTAGATTCATCTAGAAGAGGATCTAAAATTAAAGAGTCGTAGGTAACGATCTTCACTTTTACTCTAACAAGGATTTCGGATCATTTGGAATATGTGCAAAAGAAAGCACTGCTATATACATGTCATTTGAAGTCCACGAATGTATCAAACAGAACTTGGAACCACACCAACAACTATATTCATCTAGAAGAGGATCTAAAAGTAAAGAGTCGTAGATAACGATCTTCACTTTTTCTCTAACAAGGATTTCGGATCGTTTGAAATATCCGAAAAAGCAAGCACTGCTATGTACATGGCATTTGAACTCCACAAATTCATTAATCAGAATTCTGAACTAAACTCAAACTTGATTCAGCTAGAAGAGGATCTAAGAGAAAAGAGCCGTTGATAACGATCTTCACTTCTTCTCTAACTTTTGGAACTATGTATGTAAATACCAGCTAGAGGAAACGAAGAAACTAAGAATGGCACTAGAGGAAGGAAGGACATCTGGAGTTAAAGGAAAAGTGCCTTCATGATAAACTCTAACAATACTTCTCTGAATTCGAATTGCCCTTAGAATGTCGGACTCCCAAAATACTTTAGGATGCAGCAGACAGATCCAGAATAGGAGAAAGTGTAAGATCAGTGGTAGGGCATCACCTTATAAGGTGAAGAGAGCAGAAAAACTTCAGACAGAATCTCTGGATATTATTGTATATACCGACCAACAAAGGCGGAAATTGCGAATAACATTACCCGGTAATATCTGACTTATTTAGAAGAGATTGATCGGATACTTCGTTCCGAAAAGGAAAGCTGTCTTTTAAAAAGCATCATTTGTAAGTTTTAAGCCATGTACGGACCTGTAATTACCATTATGGCAAGGTCTTCTTGTTGGAAGCAGAAGGGGGAAAACTTTGGAGCTGTATGCTCTTACTGCCGAAACTATTAGAGCTTCCTAATCTGGAAGGAGATAAACTAACGACTTTACTTAAACTACCGAAACCTGAAAGGGGGAAATCGATCTAAATGTTTCAAAGCTCATTACTATAGGCATTAAAGACTTTTGTAGCCTCGATGAAAACAAATAATGTAACTCCAGCTAATGCTCTTAATGTCCCAAAAAGCATAACATTGAAATATCCATATCTGAAAGATTACCAGCTCTCCTCTTTAACAAAGAAGGTAATGAGGGTTTTACGAAGAGTTACCCTTAGAATAGGATTGGATTTGGTTATTGCCTTGATTCTCCGGAAAGCAGAGTAGAGAAACCATTGAACGGTAGGCTTGTTTTGAATTCTTAAGTCTATGCCAATAAACTAAAATCGATCGTAGACCTTAACATTTATCTCAAAAAGCGATATAAAACAACTTAATTTCCATGATAACCAATTTACTCAGACGGGAATTAAAAGTTCTTGGTTCCTGTAAAACGAAGCTATGCATCAGATGGCAAAAACCGTAATAGCAGATTTAGCATAAAGGATTTGAGGATCTCCAAAAGGACTTAACATTGCTGGGATATCGATTAGCTATCGAAGGCAAATCATTCTGAAAAGAAGTAAACGTTCTGGTTTCCCTCAAGATGAAGCTGTGCATTACGTAGCGAAAGCCATAATACGGATTTAGCATGAAGGTTGTAGAGATCTCGAGAACGGATGTTGCTATATATTTTTGGTATTTCGATTAAAATATCAATGACAAATAGATCTCAGCGATGTGTTCTTGTAGGAAGCTGAATAAACCGATCACAAAAATGCCACCAAAGAAATTCTGGATTCAAAAAATGTTTGTTTATGTTACTTCGGAAGTCTTTAGACTTTTAGAGCTGGATCTATGCGGTAAATTTACGGAAAATCGAAGATCCATTCTTGGAAAATTTACAGTTTAAAGACTTTGCGCAACCAAAGTCTAAATTCACTCCTCAGCAACATTTAAAACTTGCCAAAGTTTTCGAAGTTACAGCCAGATCTATGCGGCAAATTTATGAAAAATTTATAACACTTTCGATGATCCATTCTTATTCAAAACCCTCTTATAGCGGACAATTTACAATATAAAAACTTTGCGCAACCAAAGTCTAAATTCACTCCCCAACAACTTCTAAACATTCCCAAAGTTTCACTGAATAACTCCCCCAATTCATTCCCTTTGCATCATACCTCTGGCAACCATGGTAATTATGCCATACCTTAGCTGATTTGCAATGCATGCTACTTACTCAACGCCGTCGTCATCGTCGACAGAGCGTCATTGCTCCACACACAACATTGTGTTGAAAATTGAAAATGAATTTCAATTAATTTGTGTTCGTCGTCTCTGATACGTTTGTATCAGACTAAATCGGTTGAATGTTTAAAACTCTACACAATTGTTGTTCTGGCTGGATGGTTGCTTGAATGGTTGGTGGCTGGTAACAGTCAAAGTACAAACAGACCAGGGCAACAACTGAACGTCAATATTAAAGTGGCCATATACTTAAACAAACAAACATAAATATTTTTTTTGTTGTTGCCACATTTAGCCATTAAAAGTTTTGGAGTATAGGTATGTGTGTGTGTGTGCGAAAATTTAGTGAGGAGGAGCTTGCTGGAGTGAGTACCTGTTTTGTTTGTTGTTTGTTTACATATTTTTCTTTTAATAACAACTATATACACATACAGCTAAACAGGCATATGTGTATAACAACTAACACACTCCCAGCGCGATAAAAAAGTGATATTTTTTCTTGGGTTTGCTTCATCTGCTTAAAGGTGAGCAAGTAGTTTAAGTGTGGCAATTAATTGTGGTACGTTTATAATCATATTTTGTTGTTGTTGTTATTGTTTTCTTCAATAATTTGTTCTTTATGGTTTCTATTTTATATTGTAGTTTAAATTTACGCGTTTTTTTCTTTTTCCGATCAAAAGTTTTTCATTCATGTGGGAGTGTTAAAATGTGTTTTTTACCGCAAATTTATTGTTTTTAGATTAGATGAGAGAGATGAATTATTAGCGCGGCCAAAGAACAAATCAATATTTTTACGTTAGATTTTTTGTTAGCAAATATCTTGGCAATTTATCAAGATTAAAATAAATCATTAGATTTTGTTTGATTAAGGTCACTGATGGCATCAGTATATTATGAAGGCTTAGCTTTCAATGCAGATTTATTTCAGTTTAAAAGTTCAAAAGTTCAGTAAAGTTCAAGGTATTTGAAAAGAAATCTGAAGTATTTAAAAGATGTTGATTTTGTTAGAAATAAAGCAACATTCTTGTACAAGGAAACAAAAATTGAATCGATCTTGTCTAACGATCAGATGTCTGCTGAGATCGGGACTTTTCTTATGGAATCATCTCTAATATTTAGTTGGTTCTATGTAGCAGCCATTGAAAACGTTACCTCTCAAATTATACCATAAATTTCCTTCTAAAACTGAAGGAATAATGAGCTCAAGATGATTAAAAGAAATGCTGATCATATGATCCGATGCGATGTCTGCTAAGATCATGACTTTTCTTATGGATATCTGCTCTAATAGGATTAATAAGTTCTAGGGGATCAAAAGATACATTTTGCTGATCCCATTAAATGTCTGCCAAGGTTATGACTTTTCCTATGATCTACTTCAATCTATCAAAGTACTGCTTCTCTATAAGGGAAGGATTAAAGAGCCCTAGCAATTTTTAAATTCTTTTTGAGTCAGGTTATGGGGATTATTCAAACGTTTACGGACCAAAAGTTGAATTTTAAGAAACCTTCAATTTCTAATATATACACTTCGAAATCTAAAGATTTCTTATTTTTCAGTAAAGCAATTTTCGATAAACTTTTTCAAGATCTTTAAAGATTTTACTTATTTTCTTTAAAATACTAAGTGATTTCCAAAAAAAACACTACTTATACACAATTTCATACCTTTACTACAGGGACACCCCTTCCTCCACCAACGCTTAAGCATTTTTACTCGACAACTGTTTGGCCAGCTCAGTATATTTTAAGAATTTCGATTGAGGACTTTCATCGTAGGGATTGATGGTGGGTGTTGTGGCAACACTGGACGGTGGTGTTGATTCCAAACGTTGTTGTTGCTGCTGCTGTTGAGCTGCTGGACTCTTAGCTGAAGTCATACTTTTGGGAGAAGTCATCGATTTAGGTGAAATGGCTGACATAGCAGCTGGTGATTTCATGCTATTCATATCATGATGTTGGTCATCTTTGACAAAGTGCACCTTGGAGAGATGATGACGATAGGCACCCTTCGAGCTGAATGGTGTATCACAGAAGGAACATTTAATAATGGAATCAGCTGTAACAACAGCATCATTGCAAGCCCAGCTAAAGGCCAACATGCTGGCACTACTGCCACTGCTACCACTGCTACCACTAGCACCACCCGCATTTGAGGCACCAGCACTAGAAGAACTAGAATGTGTTGGTAAATTGTTGTTGTGGTGACTGCTATTGGATGAACTGCGTGTATTGGCTGCAGGCGTATCAGTAGTTTCGCAAAGTTTTTGTAAAGCAGCCAGAGGATTGGCATTGGTTTTCTTAGCCACTGTGTTGTTACCCGTATTATTGTTATTATTCTCCACCGTTGCACTATTAATCGCATTTGTGTTCATGTTATTAAGATTGTTAAACATGGAGGATAAAGCATTAAGACTACTACTTTCTGTTAAGCCTATATTCGGTTTCTTTTCACTACTCGAACAGGTTGACTTGGGTGTTGCCGAACGTTCACTGATGCTGGGACTAATGGCCCGAGAGCTGGGTGTTAGCGAGCTATGCCTCATGTCAGTTTCCTTCATTTTGTGACAATCCAAGTCCTCCTGATCATCGGGTATATTGAATTCTTTCTTAACTGAAATTTTCTTTGGTATTTCATTGATGGGTATATTGTCGGCATCGTTTAACTGATCGCTATTATCAATTGGCTCGGATTTGATTTTAGTGGCGTACATGGCATCCCTAGTTTCTTTAGGAGTTTGATAACTTTTATCGGGTGTTAGACGTGGTGTGGGTTGTCTGGATAGATCATAGGAGCGTTCTGGGGTAAACGATTCTAAACGACTGCTACAACGTTCGGACACTGAACTCGATTCACTGGCACTGCGGTCACGATTTGAGGGATAATTCGAATAGGAACGTAAAAATTGCATAGTTTGAGGATCCATTAAAGGTTTAGTATAATCAACATTATCATCGATACCCAAGCGTTTAAGTATACTGGAACCTAGGGGAGTACCTCCGGATGTAGTCTCTCCATAGGCGGAGGATTGACGAGGTCTTGAGTCGAAACTTTTTTCGATTAATTGCTCCAAAGCACTTAATACGGAAGTGCCGCCGCTAGACTTTTCCGATTCAGTGGGAGGCAAGGGGCACAAAATATCAGCTCTAGCATTAGTTGCTGACAGAGGGGAACTATTACCATCTGAAGTTTTGCGTCCATCACTACGACTGTGTGGAGTCTGTGGACTGCTTAAACGTTCTTGCGGCGTTGAGGGTCCAAAGGGAGATTTCATTGTATTATTGTTATTATTTTGAGATCTGGGTGACAAAACCAAACTACGATCAATACACTGGCGAATGTGATCTACAAACATGGCGGTTTCTACTTTATCACCACAAGTTTCACAGGCTAGTTTCGTAGAAACGGCAAAATCTCGTAACGGCTTGAGAGCTTGATCTAGACCGGCAGCTTTAAAATCATGTTGTGCTCTTTCCATTTCTAACAGCTTACGAACTGGCAAGGATTTTTTGCGTTTCTCCCTTGCCTGCCGACCTCTGCCTCTAATCATTGTTGGCACATTTTCAGCTGCTGCTGCAGTACGTATCATGTGTTCCTTGTAATGATTGTTCTTCACCATGTGATTGCTCAACTCTTTTAGAGTTGAAAACGCTTGATCACATACTTTGCATGTCAGCACTGCACTAACAGTGGAATTTGTTGCATTAGCATTAGGAGACAAAGCACTGTTATTAACTGTAACCGTAGCATTATTGCTGCCTGAGTTGTTGGTGGCAGCATTTGCAGAAGATCCTCTATTACTGCTAGTGCTGTTATCTCGTGACGTTTTCTCATCGGTTGACTTCCAAGAAATGATTTGTTCTTGCGATATTATATTTGTATAATGTTGAGTCTCTTGCATGTGACTTGTCATTTCAGCCAGAGAACGGAAACTTTGTCCACACCACATACATTTCAATATTTGGCGCGTTTGTTCGGCACCTTTGCCCAGCCACACATCTTGTCCACGCACTAGTTTGCGTGGCAATGGCATCGTTTCTTTGATTAGCATGTTTAGATCAGATTTGCTGCCACCAGATGTTGCTGAACTATTGGCAGTTAATGCTGCTGCTGCTTGAGCTGATGCTGTGCCACTACTTTGCGTGGTTGAATGACGAGAATGATGGGAAGATTGTGTCGTTTGATTGCCGCCACTATTTGCTGCCGTGCTATTTGAGCCAACACTAGGTGGAACATTAACACCACAATGTTGGGTTTCCTTCATGTGCGTGGTTAGCGATGCTAAAGTGGCAAAACTTTGCTTGCACCAAACACATTTGAAAACATCTTTGACAGCATCAGCACCCTTATTCAGCCAATGTGATTGCCAAGCACTGTGACGACCATTTGACGTGGTGGTTGTCGTTGAGGAAGTGCTGGTAGTACTGGTTGAATGTCTAGTTGAGTTGTCTGTATGATCAGTTTTTGCCGATCCTCCAAGTCTTGTCATTTCAGTCATTTTCTCTAAAGCTTTGGTAGCTTCATTTGGTGCAATTTTCGTTTTGGCATTCCAATCCAGTGAGAGTGGAGTCTTTGGTGACATGTTGGCTGCTGCAACAGCTGCCAAATATGGATTTATTGGAGGTACCCATGTACTTGAAGCCGGCAATGATTTATAATCATTTGATCTTGCCAATTTCCGATTGCTTATTAAAACGGGTTCCTCTTCGTCTGATTGACGTTTGCGTCCATGATTTACCGATAAATCTAATGGACTATTCAGGTCTTCTGCTTCATTATCATTTCCATTATCAGCCTCATTATCAATTCGTTCGCCATCAGCTGCATCCTCATCATCTTCACTGCCATTGGCATCATCGTCAGAATTCCGTCGGCTACGTTTTGTGCTAAAATCCAATGCTGATGTATCGACACTATCACTGGCATTAGGTGGTGTTGGTGTCAAGGTTTGTTGGGAATTCGGCGAATGTGCAACTTGTTGTGTTGCCTGTTGTACCAGCGATGCAGCTGCTGCTAAAGGATTTGTTAATAGTAAATGATTTTGTTGAGCTGCAGCAGCAGCTGCATTAAAATATGCAGCCATTGCTGCTGATTGTGGTGGTAAGAGAGCGGCTGCTGCTGCGGGTGCCAATGTTGCGGGTAACGGTAGACCAACTGGTGGTGATGTTGGTGTAGGTGTCTGTGCCGGTGTATGACCTTCATGCCCAGAGTAATGTGATTCATTTGATGGACAACGAACATCATTGTTGGCCGAAGCTGAGGCGGTAGATTCGCGTGACTGACAACGTGGGCTGGCAAGTTCACTGCAAGTAAAATTTAATTAAATTGTAAAATTAAATTTTGTTTGTTTTTAAAGAAATCAAAAGCATTATTGAAGACATTATCATGATAAACATTTTTAGTTCAAGCATGAAATTAAATATTTTATTTCATCGATTTATTATGGCATCATAATATGAATTCATTTCTTAAATTCTTAAATATACAATTTTGTCATTCCATTTGCAACACATCAGGATAGACCTATTCGGTATTATTTTCTAAAAGAAAGTAGCCATGTCTGACGATAGGGTTAGAACATTAGGAATACAAGAAAGGCAACTGTTATAAAACTAGATACAAACTATCTTCTTTGTTGTAAAAAGTGATTCTGATTTTTAGACTATAAAAGATACCCTTTTGACAGTACAATAGGGTCTGAAGAGGAGTCCTACAATGATGATAATTGTCACAGAAATACATATACACATTCTTAACTAATTTCTCGGTGATGTAAGTAATTCTAATTCTTAACCTGCGAAGTTAAAAGAAAATTTTCATATCGCTTGTAAACCATTAAAGTCGTAGTATTCTTATCAGATTCTAAAACTATCAAGTTATGACCATCCGCCTGACTGTTGTAGTCTCAATGAAGAGGCCTGACAATTTTTACAAATATACTCCCTTAACAAGCAATGTTTGCTACACATACAAGTGCCACAACCTTTGTAACACATGAAAATATTGGTCGTAGTTCCATAATTGTATATATATTGTGGGTTATTATCAGATTCTAGGAAGATCTAGCAATGTCCGTCCATCCATCCGTCCGTCTGTCTAACGACTATAAATGTGGACATCAGTCTATAACACATCAAAATTTTTGTCTCACAAGAGTATATATGTATATTCTGGGTCCTAGGTTCTAACACGATCAACTTCCGTCTGTTGCAAAACGATAGATCCTATTCCAATCAAAAGAACCAGAGGGCTGCAGTGTCAAATATTTTCCGCTGATAAACACTGTTTTGCATTGTTCTTATCAGATTCTAAAACGACCTAGCAATGTCCGTCTGTTATGGGCACGATACAATCTAAACAAGAGGAACTAGAGGGCTGAAGATTTTCACAAATATTCCATATTGGAAAAGCGGGCATTTGTCTGTTATAGAAAATGGACAACGTTAGACACCGTTTGCAAAACGTCTTTATAAAGGTTGTGTACCCGGAAATGTATATAAATTCTTATTAGAGCAATGTCCGTCAGTCAGTTTTTTGTAGTCGCGATAGATTCTAAACGAAATGAACTAAGAGGCTGCAATGACAAATAATCTGGAATAATAAACACTGTATTGAAAATGAGCTATATGGGTCAATGATTTCAGCTACCAACCCTACAGTAGGTTTCCGCATATTAGATTCTAAGTTGGCCAAACAATGTCCGTCCATCTGTCTGTTGTAAAGGTGTTAAAACCTAAACAAGATTATAGCTAGAGGGCTAGAATCTTTCATAAGTTGAAATTCGTCATAAACAATTCCAGCGTCAACCCTAATCTCCCGGTTTTATAAGAATCGGACCATAATTGACCCTACCCGCCATATACTTAACACCTTGTATAAAAATAATGATATTGAAATAATTATTAAGAAACTAATCACTTTTTTAAAATTATATGAAACTCGGTCCATTCTCGACCCTAGCGGCCATTTTAGGCGATATACTTAAAACCAATTCAGCATAATTTTAATACATTTTTAAACAGCGGTACTAAATGATTCAAAGATGGAAGAAAGTTTAAATGATTAACTAGAAAGAAAGGTTTTTAAAAATAGCGACGGAATTTGAACTTTAATGAAATCGAGCATTTTAATGGAATACTGGTTATCTGATAATTTTCTAGTATTGTTGACAAAAGAATAGTTTAACAGGGGAATGGAAAAGTTGTTCGTTAAAGGCCCAAATAGACTACACAAGCGGGTTATCAAACATACTTTTTTCATTCGCACACACACTACATAAACATTGCTCGCACAAACACCGATTTTTTTCACGTTTTTGTGGACTTGCAAAGATACAGATGTCAATTTTTCTTAGAAATGGAAATTTTGTGAAAATTTTGTTGTTAATGAATATAAACAATACAAACGGTTTGACAAAAATTCAATATGTTTGTGTAAAAATCAAATTTTTTTAATTTTTGTACAAACGAACAGCAAGCATTTGTACAAACACGAAACACCCTCATACACTACACAACAGGCTTGCACAAACGTAAAATATTGGTATGTTTGTCAAGCCGCTTGTGTAGTCTATTTGGGCCTTAAGTTGTCTCTTTCATTTTCTACATTTGTAGAAGAATGTATATGAATTCAATTAATACAATTTTTAATAATTAAAAAATTTTTTAAAATTTTAACCAAAAACAAAAAAAATTAATAAAAATTCACTTTAATATTCACCTTGCATTCAAAGCCTGTCGATAGATTTCCAACATAACAGCCTCGTGCAGCATCATAATGTTGCTTTGGATACGTTGAAACACACACAATATTTACGCAAAAGTAGAAGAAAAAAAATTGTAACGAAATTCTATTCCAAACGCACACACAATAAAGGGTCTATAACACACACCAAGTAACACATGGAAATAACGCACACGCGGAATGCCACCTCTCCGAACGCACAACATACAACACAAATCAACAAGCATTTAGTAACGCAAGACAAACAAAAAAAAAAAAACACTTGTTAATTCAACAGGAGGTTGGTTTGCAAATGGGTTGTGGGTATGTGTGTGTGTGTGGGAAGGGGGTGGTTGTTAAAGTAGGCGAAATTTAAATATTCTGCTTAAATGTTTGTTTTAACAAATTAGTATTTGTTATTTAAATAGTTTTTCTTTTTTTTGACAAGTATAATGTCACTTTAATGTTTTTCTTTGTTTGCTTAGATGTTTGTGTCAATGTCATTCAGTTTTTGAGCGTGTGTGAGTGTGTGTGTTCGTTCCATCATTGTGTTTGTTATTTGTTTTGTTGTTGAAGAACATTTTAAGCTTTCAATCAAAAACACTCATATTCACTCACTCATTTAGTGGGTTTTATTTTGATTTTTTTTCTTTCTTATTTTTTTTTTTTTTTTGTTGTATTCTGTTAAAGATGTAGTGACGTTTACATTCACTCTCCCTTGAAGTATACTAAGCAACTATACAACAAACACACGCGTCAAATAAATCAACTGTCAAAGTGGTCAAAGTTATTAAATAGCAAATAACGGGTTGACATTTCTTTTTTGGTATTTAAGAATTTTATTGTTGTTGTTGTTGTTTTCTTAAAAGAATCTCTGGGTGGGAGTTTTTAATTTTGTTTTTAGAATGATTTATTAGTAATTTTTATAAAAACACATAATTTTTAATAATTTTGATATGTTTTTTTTTTTAAATTTCACCCCACAAAATTTGTTTTTTTATTTTCAATTTTGTTTATTTTATTTTAGTATTGAGCTTTTAAATATTTTAAATAAAATTAAAATAACAAATAAATCACAGCAGAGAACATTTTTTAAATTTTTTTTATAATTATTGCAATTTAGTTTTTATTTAAAGAACTTGACTAGTTTTTGAAAAATTTACGTGGTTTTTTGTTTTATTGTTTTATTAAAATTTAAGAAATTGTTTTTTTTTTTCTTTTGA
Organism: Lucilia sericata; assembly: GCF_015586225.1. Classification (NCBI taxonomy): domain Eukaryota; kingdom Metazoa; phylum Arthropoda; class Insecta; order Diptera; family Calliphoridae; genus Lucilia; species Lucilia sericata. The sequence continues at coordinate 11,509 of NW_023995576.1, read as the reverse complement.
AATTTACGATGTCGCCTTTGCCAAGTCGTTTTAGCGACTAACTGGCTATTGGATTTTCCTGTTATGAGTTCTTTGACAAAAAAACAACAAAACCAAAATCCTTTATGCCCATAAAGCACAAAAAATTAAGTTTTATTACGAGCTACAGCAGCAAACATTGCGCAGTAAATCAGGATTTGTTTTATAGAGAGCAGAGAGTCTTTTTAGCACACACACACATACACTATAACATATGACACTTTAACATTTGACACTCTACAAATGCAATTTTATGTAGCAGTCAATCATTTAATGACACCTGACAGTTGTAACAAAAAGTTCTGGAACTTTTTTTTTTTTTTTGTTTTCAAATTTAAACTTTTTTTTAAACTTTCCACTTTAACACTTTATTATTTTTTTAAATTTTATTAAGAAAATCTAAAATTCTTTTTTTTATTAATAATTATAAAATTTTATTTAAAAAACAACTAAATAAACCATAAAAATTATATTCTCGACATGATCTCGTTGAAGCGTTATGTTGTCGACTAAAACATCTTTTTGACACTGACAACATAGAGAGTCTGACAGCAAGCCCACAAAAAAAAAAACACAAAAACGAAATAATAATAACAACACACATGATAACAACAACATTTGTTGGTTTGTTTGTTTGGCTCTGTTGACTTCACTGTTATAGAAAATCAAACTACTAACACTGCAACAACAATAACCACTATAACCGTAGAATATTTATAAAAATAACAAATATAAAAGCAATAACAACAAGCATTCATACACACACACGCACACAAATACTAACATTACAATTACCAAAGAGCAAGTTATATTCCCTGAATTATAACAAAACAACAACAACAAAAAATCCCCATACAAATCTCACAATAATAACAACAACAACAAAATAATGAGGTATATCTTGCACCCAATATCACACAAACACTCATTCATCTAGTGATAGAACAACAGCATTAACTCTCTCTCTTGTTAAACAAAAGAGATTGTGTCAGTTTTATAACACCAACAACACCAACATACAAAAATGAGTTTGATTCAGTTCCACATTAAAATGATAAATGGCTTTTTTGTTGGGGTATATTTTGAACTCAGCTATAAGCAAAAAAACCGGCGCATTTGCCAAAATAAACACTCGCTCTTCTGTCACTCTCTCTCTCTTTTGCAGCCCAACTCTTATTAAATTAACACACTCTTTTATATAAATTTTATTAAATATTAAAAGAAAATTTTGTTAAATTTGCAATAAATTTTCTACTGCTCTCTCTCTCTTTCTTTCTTTAAAACAAATTCAATACATGCGCCTGCTACACTCAGAGAGAGAACTGTAATGTGTCAATAAAAATTCTCTGTTTTGATTTATTGTTTTGATTTTGTTTTCGCACAAAAACAAAAAATAAACAATGAACTAATTTGCTCTCATTTCTCTAAGAAATCCCAAAAGCAACTAAAAGCTGCAGTACTATTAAAAAGCTTAAATTAAACTCATAAATCTGCTGCAGAACTCTTTTTAAAACCTCTCTTAAACACTAACAAACAAGTTTTCTTAAGAAATAAATCTCCCAAAAACTTATGTTAACAACAAACTCTGTGTTAACCGCCAACCCTTTGCCCCCCTCCCCCTTTAACAGTTACTTTTTGCCAGCCTCTGTTAACCTTTAACATTTTTCTGTTCTAGCTCCCTGGTTTGTGTAAATACAAAAAACCCCCCAAAATGTTAAACTTTTTTTTTTACTGTTAACTTTACATCTGTTAAGTGTTACTCTCTTAACAGTGTCTGTTTTTTGTGGTTTTCCTTTTAAAGCCTGTTAAAGTTAAATTTTATATTTTATTCCTTTTTTACTATATTCGTCTTTGTGGCATACTATTTTAAATCAAGGTTATTTATGTTGTGTGCTTTAATAGAGAGTAGTGGGTGTGGGGTCAGATTTCGAAAGTTATTACAACATGGTCTTTAAAGGGCAATTTTAAAGAGTTGTGTGAATTGAATTTAATAGGAAGTAATTTAAGGAAGTATGAAATATATTAATTGTATAACATGGATATACTAACACTACAATATCGCCAGAGGAGTTAGTTAGTATATAGAAAGGGTCCAATATAAATAGTCTGACATATACATATAAAGTATCAAGAAACATAGGGCCAAAGATTCGACTACAAAACTAATTTCTCTGCATTTCTTTTGTGTACCGTTGTTCAGAATTCAAACCTCCGCGTTTGGACCTCAAGCGAAGCCAAATATCTTGGCGTAATCTTAGACTCTAACCTCACGTGGAAATGTAATGCTGAGAGTCGTATAAAGAAGGTGTTATGTAAGAAAACCTTTGGGAAAAGATGGGGTCTTAAACCATACATTATGCACTGGATATACACCGCGGTCATAAGACCTATTTTGACCTACGGATCCCTTGTTTGGTGGAGAGCGGTAGATACCAAGACTTACCTTTCTATTCTAAACAAGGTACAAAGATTAGCATGTCTTGCACACCTCAGGCTAGTCTAGAGACGATGCTAAATATAACTCTCCTTGATATACATATATATCAAATGCATTTCTGCTAAATCTGCTATACCACTTAAACAGACGAACGGTCTGAAGCACGACCGCATTGTTCATAACACCATCCTACAAAAGATAGGCAGTCCAATCATGGGGCAGGAAAAAGACTACATTCTATCTACACTGTATTTTCATAGGTCATTCAAGACCAGTATACCGACAAGGAATGATTGGGCCGCGAACACTGTCCTAAGGGACGACGTGATCTCAATCTATACTGATGGCTCAAAGACAGAAAGGAACACGGGATTGGGAATCTTCTCCGAAAAACTAAACCTTCTACTGTTTCTTCGACTACCTGACACCTGCACGGTCCTTCATCTATACAGCCGCAAGAAGAATCCTGCAACGTTGAGTTGATATGGTTTCCTGGACATGAGGGCATACGGGGAAATGAAATATCTGATGAATGCGCAACCAAAGGGTCACCCCTAGACTTAATCTTTGCGCAAAAGGATATTCACACTCCCCTGAAGACCCTATCAAAATTGATAGATTAATGGGCTTTGAGTGAGACGAAACTCAGGTGGTTAAATATCACCACTTGTAGAATTTCGAGACTTCTCTGGCCCACTCTGACAATAGATAGGACTCTCTTGTCTCTTAGTAAGAACTCGATTAGGCTTCTAAATGGTATAATTACTGGGCACTATATGATTGGACATATGTCGGAACGTATGGGCTACCCAAGTTATAGCTACTGTAGAAGCTGCTTGGACGAAGAAGTGGAATTGGTACAACACCTTCTATGTGACTGCCCAGCCTTCCAAGAGACAATTCTATCTTGGTAAAGCTCTTTTCCATGATCTAGACTGTCTCAGAGATGCGTCACTAATAAAGCACCGGCTGGTTTTCACAGATACCGAACGAACTAATTAGTCAACGAAATTGGGGAGAGAAACCATTCTCTCAATATTAGGGAATGGTAATTCTAAGAGTAACACAATGGGCCACAAGGCCTCCGAGTGAACTCGCTTACTAGCGAGCAACCCACGAAACCTAACCACCGTTGTTCCATTATTCCTTCTGGTTAAGTACAATATGCTTGGTATTATAACAATCTGGGGGGTGCTATCAGTATCTCTCGTATGCCGGCGCAATATATTGATCGCAGTCTGACCAGAGACCTAATCTATTTTGTATAACTGAATAAAGTTTCGGACTTTGTCTTGTGCCGGTTATTGGAGAAGTGCCTTAGTGGTTGGACCCAAATTGCGTAAAAGAGAATGTTGGTTTAAAGGATGATGTAGGATGAAATCAATATTTCGGAATAAGTTCGGTGGTATAGTCGTAAAGATAATAGAAACCCCTTCAGAGAATTGGCATAGGATTAAATGTTGGAAATCTGTGGATTTCAACTGAATGAGATTCAAAATTAATCAGGCATATCTAAAATAAATATGTCAGGAGTGTGTCGTGTAGTGGGTTGAATGGTGATGGGTATACGGTCCATTGTTGAATATCCCTTCCTTGTAAGGATATATTCAGTGTTTACTCTTTTCATCACAGGCTTACTTCACAGTGTCTTCCGGTGAGTAAGAACTTGTCTTTGGCTTATTTAATGGATTCGTAATTCAGTCTAGCGATTACGTCTTTCAAGTACAGTTGCCATATTTCAACTGAGGTTTAAGTAAGTGAATGTGCCATTGTTAAATTTCCCTACCTTATCAGTATCTACTCCTTCAGGGTTTACTCTTTTTATAGGATTTGTTGTTAGCTCTATCGATTACATCTCTACTAAGTGCTGTTACCAAATCTTAATTAAGGTCATTCTATCTGCGTGGTTTGTATACAAAAGTGATGCTTCTGAAGAATCTCCGAAGTTAAGCAGCGAAACAGCGTTATTCAGAGACTAGATAGTTCAAATACTCAAGCAACATGTTTTTACATGGACCGGTGTTCGCCATGTACAAAAATTGGTCTTCTCTAGTTCATCTTGTATTTGAAAAACTTTAGCTTGGAATAATGCCGCAAGAATTTGTGTCTTTCTTGTGAAGAGGCAGAGTTTCAATGAGCCTTTCAAGTCACATAGCTCGATTTATATTATCCTTCACATGGTTGTGCTAAAGATCTTTTCGTATACTGTGATCAGATATGACGACATAACGATATCGGACCAGATTTATATTAAACATTTCACCAATGGAATCATCACTAATGGAACTCCACTAATCACTGATGAGTCCCGTCTACGGGAGTAGATCTCGAAAGTTCTTTCGAATTTGGTGGTTCAAATATGGCTCACAGATGGTGATTTTTATGGTGCAAACTTTAAAGAGACATTCATGTTGCCTCCTTCAGTTTTCCAGGTGCAAATTTACACCAAGTAGTTTAAGAATACTTGTTATATCGGACTAGTGTCAAAGCGACCCGGAGTTTTCATGTACGATCTTTTACATAAACACAATCAATTTATCTAACCCTTAATGCCTGACTACAGCTGTGTTCGAAGCATCCTTATTGTGCTAGAACTACTTATAGGTTTCATTAGGGATTGTGTGAAACTGTAGAACCACTTTGAGCCAAAACAGGAAAAGTATTTTTTATTGCTGGTGAAAATCTCCACGTTCTGCTATTACGAGGTTATATAGGTTCCGACATTATATAGATATTCTTGTTCACATTCTTGGGAACTAAGGTCTGTACAAAAATATAACTTTGTAAAATATTCAGATGAAATGTTGAAATTGTGTTTCTGTACACGATAAGATCATAGCAATGGGAAGACTGTCGAACTGATCGACTAAATAATGCATTTATGAAAAAAAAACTCACAATCTGAAACTTTCCGGAATTTAAGACAAATCTGTACCTTAATTTATGTAACTAAGAAACATAGTCTGGACTCATGTTCAGTGCTTCATAGCACCTATAATTGCATTGATCTAAAAGGTGGTTATGATCAATGCAATTATAGGTGCTATAATGCATGTGTATTAGACCTCATTTGAAACATTTTCGAAACGATGTTTGATTACAATGTTTATTTGAATCGACTCCAAAAGTCGTTCTGAAATTATTAGAAAACTTGGAAGTGAACCAATATATGTTAGCTAATAACAAACATATGTATAATACATATGAAGGTGTAGGCATAAAATATGCACTTAGTACCACTAAAAACCATAATTTTCCTTTATATTTTAATATTCCAAAAATAAATTTGTCCCTTAAGTCGTCAACCATTCTAAATATTCACTTGTCATATTCATATCATACACCAACTCAGTAATAGCTGTGTACATTTGCAAAACAGCAACATTAAATTATATTTAATATTCTCTATTTGAATTTCATTTAGAAAATAAAATATCATTAACTTATATTTTATAACCCACCAAAGGTACGAGGTACCAGTAGTAGTAGTAGTACATTTGTTTATGCATTTAAGTATTAAATGTTAAAATAACAGCAAATAAGGAACGAGAAAAGTTTTTTTCACCCGAAATAAAAAAGAACAAACATTAAAATTTATTTTATTAAGAAACATAACAACAAATTGTTATAATCAACCATTAAGATGTCAGACGCGGCTACAAACATACACAAATTGCATAGAAACATATTTGCTTACATATACGCACACAAAATGTATCAGTTGTTTTAAAAGTGGGAAATGTATCCTTTTTTCCAAATTTATTTTAACTTGGTTAGCTAGAATTTATGGAGAGTGAGTGAATTGCGATTTTAGTGCCCTTAAGTACTGCAAACAGAAACCCATTAGTCACTTTTTTGTTCCTATGTAATGTAGAGAGGAGTCAGTAAAGAACTTTTTACTGTACCTTGAAAACTACATCTATTGCAGAGATTCTGCTAACTACATAACTAATTAGTTAAATTGGATTAACCCTAAATGGTACTAAACTGTTATCTCGAACTGCAGGGCATTTACAAATACAAACAGACAATTATGACGTTAGAAATGTGTTTGTGTTTATATGACTGAATGTATGCATGGACTGCAATTACCGTTAAAAATTATAAGCAACAAGAAGTTTGAAAAAATTTATAACAACAACAATAATATTTGTATAAAGGTTGCCAGGAGTTTTTAAACTGACTGATTAAGTCGGGGGATTGGTAATCTCATAGAATACTTTTTGTAAAAAATATTTTAATGAATTATGTGTAGGTAATGGTGTTTCATAATGTAGTAACATGACAGTTTTAATAGTTATATAATGTCTATGGATCTCTTAGGAACACGAAATATCTAGGAGTACGGAACTTCGTTTTGTGTCTTGGTTAAAAGACTGATACACTGTGAAATATATTTTCAAGATACATTTCTGTTATCACTTCCTGATGCTAGTAGCGGTACAAAGCTACAGAGTAGAACTGTGGATTAATAAAATGTTGGATTTGAGCTGATAAAGCAAAGATTGGATATACGGTGTGGAGTTTCTGGTGTACTGATTTTTTGATGGATTTTACGAATGGAGAGATTTGATCGCTTATGATGTGCTGAAAGATGTTTTGGCAGGATGGTGGAGGAGTTGTGGTGTAAACCGTCACTGACCTTTCTTTAATTTATCGGCAATTTTCCTTTCATGGTTGAGTATGTTGGAGTTTACTCTAAAACATGCTCAACTTATCGCAGTGGGTCTTTGTGGCCACTGAAATAAGTCTTGTCTATTAAAATGATCCGTGTTTCGGACTACCAATTACGTCCCTCAGTAGTGTGGTTGAGCGACATATAAGGTTTTACCTTGTCGGGGTTAGATTGAGCATGCTCATGGCACCTGTTCTTCCTCAACGGGACTACTATGGCAAGAGATTAGCTCGAACACTTGAACGTGCTTGTTCAATGCTTCATTGAAGATTGAAGGGGCTGTGGTGAGTCATCACAAAGCTCACCCAGTGGTTGAAAAAGACCACCGTGAAATAGGCCAACACGGCAGGTACTCACGTAATGCACTTCGACTTCAATATCTCAACAGGTACTGGAGCAAAGTGCTTGTACAGGCTTGAGTCGTCACAAAGCTCACCCAGTGGATGAAAAAGACCACCGTGAGATAGGCCAACACGGCAGGTACTCATGTAAAGCACTTGGGCATTTCTTATTTCAACAGATTTTCCAGATATCGAGTCATAAATATTGGATATATTTAAAACACAGCGCAAAAACATCTTTATTTGTTGTAACGTCGGATAGTCCTTACCGATTAAGCTTAATCCTTAATAAAAGTAGGCTTTGGTCTCTGGGTTAAATATTTGTTGGCTGTGTAATGGAACAAAATTATATCTTTCTTAATTCGATACTAACGATCGAAATTGCAATGTGGAAACTATCGGTCGAAGTCGCAATATCGAAACTATAGACCGAAGTAATAGTTTCTAAAGCAACAGTCAATGTTGAGGTGTCGATACTGGCGACCAAAGATGTAGATTCTAAACAACTAAGCGAAGTCGCAGTAGCTTAACCAAAAACCGAACTTGCAAAGCCGAAACTCACAACCAAAGTTTAGGTGTCGACACTATTGACTAAAGCCGCAGTGTCTAAACACACAACCGATGTTGTTGTGACGAAACTAACGTAAGAAGTCGGAGTATATAACCTATCGACCAAAGTTGCGGTGTCGAAACCATGTCTCAAATTTTCATCGAGGTCGCAGTGGTAAATTAAACGGGCAAACAAAATTGAAATAATCCACAGTCCAAAGTAAACTTTTCTAAAGGATTGAATCTGATCTCAGAATGTCTCTATCACATCAAACTCCCTTTTTTGGGACTTTGGACTAAAAAAATGATTTGCATGTGCAATAGAACAAACTTGAGTTGTCTAAACTTTCATTCAAAGAGGTAGTGTTTCTGAACAATCCAAGTCGCAATATCCTAACTAACAACCGAAGTTGCGGTGCCAAACTCAAAAACCGAAGTCTGGGTGTCGAAAAAAGACGAAACTGTAGTAAGAAGCCGCTGTTTTTAATCTACCGAAGTCGCAGTGTCTAAATAAACAATGGAAGTTGTGTTGCAGCAACTTGCAGCCGATGTCGCAGTGCCGAAACTTTTGACCTAAATAATCAACGGCAACAGCAGTGTCTTTTGGTAAGTTATTATACAGAAAAGTTTATAACCTTAATAGGAATTACAATATACTCTCTTTGCCGTACTAGCCACTATTTTGATTATTTTTATGTACATGTTTATCATTTCGAGAATTCTTTTTGTTTCTGGCAACTCTATCATTAATATGTAAAAACTTTTTTCTATATATGTATTTGTATGTTAAATTATTTTGTATATGAATTTGCGTAGACCATTAGGTATAAAAAAAGTAAGAATAACATTTCACACTGCATTACCAGCACTATATCAACACTTTAGTTATTTGTGTCTATGGGTGTGAGAATGTGTATATATTTTTTTATGAAAATGAATAAACGAAGAAACAAGTATAAAAATGGATTATGACTATGATGGGGTGTTGGTCACACTATAAAACTTCTTCAAAAACACACATATAAAGTGAAAATGTACCAAAGACCCTGGCTCCTTCGTCGAGAGCCGAACAATAGCAAGTCTTCACCCGCTATTAAGTGAAAATAATTTACAGTGATTTTAAGGTTATATGTAGATCTCTGGTTGATAAGAGTGAACAGTCCATTTTTAAATCCCATTCAAGTCCAAAAGGTGTAAATTATTTCACTTAAAGATCCATTAAAACCACTGTTCAATTCCTCGAACCATCAAAAGTTTTCAGTACATTTTCGCAGTTGTATGTAGTTTAACATTTCATTCATATTTATTTTTATGCGTTTTTCTTTCTGTTTCGTTATAAGTCTAGAGCATTTAAAAGAACACAAACGTAGAATAAATGAAACACAGAAAGAAATCATAAAATAAAGCTAAAATTTACGTATTTATGTTTATTTTCACACACATTCACCAACCAACACATACCAACATGTGTTAAAAGAACTCAGCAGTTTTAGAAGGAGTCCAGGAATCCGTTTTAAGCTGTAATTTTACGAAATATCAAACAACTCATTCTACAGGAATTTGTAAATGTTAGGCTAAGCACCAATCATCACTTTAGTGTCTCCAAGTAAACTAAAGAGAAGTCAATCGTAACGAAATTAGTATGACCTATCTATTCTGAGTTAAAACACAGGATTACGGGCACAATAATACACAAATTGACGAACGGATTAGGACGAATGCAGATTAGCACGTTTAGAAAACGCAACATCGGATATGAGGTGTAGTTTGTAGTCTCTGAAGTGTCTCTAGAGCGGGACAACTACCCCGATCTGCAGGTTTCACACAAATATGCAAAAAAGGCAAAAATACAAAAAAAAAAAAAAAAAAAAATTATAAAGAAAACATTACTAGTGGAATGAATCGTAATCTCACAAGTGCTAAATTTGAAATACACCCAGTGCGACAAACATAATTTTTAATATTTTTGCCTGTTGTACTTACTACATTCATATGCTTTATTTTATTTCCTTTTGCTTTTTTGCCAGCTTTGCAAAAAACCACTACAAGAACGACGTGTCGGCGTGTGTGTGCGTATGAATAAATATGTTAAACTCTCATGCGAGAAAAATTAAGGAATATAAAGAAAATCTAAATCAACCCTTATCGTTCCCCTGACAGCACGTATCACTCACATTTTCCACGTTGTTTATGTTTTTTATAACTTTTTTTGCATTTTACTGTTTTTATTTTTTGTGGATATTTTCTTACCGGCAATCGTTGCAAATATAGTACGACTAGAAGCAAAGTTTGTAATGAAATTTTCCTTTGCGTACTTGTTTCAAACATTGTGGATACTTGTGTGCGAGAGTATAGTATAAATATTTTACATTTATTTTTGTTGTATGGCAATTTATCAGTTGATTTTGCTAGGTGGTGAAAGGTTGCTTAATAAGAACTTGTCGTCGGTAAGGATCGTTTAGGTGATGAACTACATAGATATTGCGGAATGCATTTGTGTGTATTTTATTGAAATTTTACGGATCCAAGTCCTCAACATTCTACCATAAGTGCCACCCCTTAGGAGTCACAGTCTGGAGACGCAGACCAGACCCTCAATATGAGCCAGACGCATCCCGTATTTTCGTTTTTACTAAAAACATTCGGACGGTCATAACCAGATTGTACCTTTCCAGCTGCCCTTAACCAACCAACTAACTAACTAACTAACTAACTAACTAACTAACTAACTAACTAACTAACTAACTAACTAACTAACTAACTAACTAACTAACTACTAACTAACTAACTAACTAACTAACTAACTAACTAACTAACTAACTAACTAACTAACTAACTAACTAACTAACTAACTAACTAACTAACTAACTAACTAACTAACTAACTAACTACTAACTAACTAACTACTAACTAACTAACTAACTACTAACTAACTAACTAACTAACTAACTAACTACTAACTAACTAACTAACTAACTAACTAACTAACTACTAACTAACTACTAACTAACTAACACTAACTAACTAACTAACTAACTAACTAACTAACTAACTAACTAACTAACTAACTAACTAACTAACTAACTAACGAACTACGAACTAACTAACTAACTAACGAACTAACGAACTAACGAACTAACGAACTAACTAACTAACTAACTAACTAACTAACTAACTAACTAACTAACTAACTAACTAACTAACTAACTAACTAACTAACTAACTACTAACTAACTAACTAACTAACTAACTAACTACTAACTAACTAACTAACTAAACTAACTAACTACTAACTAACTAAATAACTAACTAACTAACTAACTAACTAACTACTAACTAACTAACTAACTAACTAACTAACTAACTAACTAACTATCTAACTATCTAACTAACTAACTAACTAACTAACTAACTAACTAACTAACTAACTAAACTAACTAACTAACTAACTTACTACCTAACTAACTAACTAACTAACTAACTAACTAA
>NW_023995575.1:0-98583 GCF_015586225.1 Lucilia sericata | reverse complement strand
GTTTAGTTCTAGTTCAGTTCTAGTTCAGTTCTAGTTCAGTTCTAGTTCAGTTCTAGTTCAGTTCTAGTTCAGTTCTAGTTCAGTTCTAGTTCAGTTCTAGTTCAGTTCTAGTTCAGTTCTAGTTCAGTTCTAGTTCAGTTCAGTTCAGTTCTAGTTCAGTTCTAGTTCAGTTCTAGTTCAGTTCTAGTTCAGTTCTAGTTCAGTTCTAGTTCAGTTCTAGTTCAGTTCTAGTTCAGTTCTAGTTCAGTTCTAGTTCAGTTCTAGTTCAGTTCTAGTTCAGTTCTAGTTCAGTTCTAGTTCAGTTCTAGTTCAGTTCTAGTTCAGTTCTAGTTCAGTTCTAGTTCAGTTCTAGTTCAGTTCTAGTTCAGTTCTAGTTCAGTTCTAGTTCAGTTCTAGTTCAGTTCAAGTTCAGTTCAAGTTCAGTTCTATTTCAGTTCTAGTTCAGTTCTAGTTAAGTTCTAGTTAAGTTCTAGTTCAGTTCTAGTTCAGTTCTAGTTCAGTTCTAGTTCAGTTCTAGTTCAGTTCTAGTTCAGTTCTAGTTCAGTTCTAGTTCAGTTCTAGTTCAGTTCTAGTTCAGTTCTAGTTCAGTTCTAGTTCAGTTCTAGTTCAGTTCTAGTTCAGTTCTAGTTCAGTTCTAGTTCAGTTCTAGTTCAGTTCTAGTTCAGTTCTAGTTCAGTTCTAGTTCAGTTCTAGTTCAGTTCCAGTTCAGTTCTAGTTCAGTTCTAGTTCAGTTCTAGTTTAGTTCTAGTTTAGTTCTAGTTCAGTTCTAGTTCAGTTTTAGTTCAGTTCTAGTTCAGTTCTAGTTCAGTTCTAGTTCAGTTCTAGTTCAGTTCTAGTTCAGTTCTAGTTCAGTTCTAGTTCAGTTCTAGTTCAGTTCTAGTTCAGTTCTAGTTCAGTTCTAGTTCAGTTCTAGTTCAGTTCTAGTTCAGTTCTAGTTCAGTTCTAGTTCAGTTCTAGTTCAGTTCTAGTTCAGTTCTAGTTCAGTTCTAGTTCAGTTCTAGTTCAGTTCTAGTTCAGTTCTAGTTCAGTTCTAGTTCAGTTCTAGTTCAGTTCTAGTTCAGTTCTAGTTCAGTTCTAGTTCAGTTCTAGTTAAGAACGTTCAATAATTATATATATGGAGTCTACTCCCGATAAGTGTCAAGCGGAACAACAAAATGAAAATCCTCCCACCCATGAAAACTCCCTAATCATAACTATGACTAAACATTAACACCAACAACACTTAGCAATAAAATCCCCTTTTTAATAATACTGGTTATTTTATTTGAGTTAAGCTTTTATTTGATTTAAAAAACCAGTTTAAATTTCAACAAAAAGCAGAGAACTTTAAAGTTCCTTAGAATTTCAATAGAATTGGCAATAATGAATAATCGTAGTACCAACATATAGTCATAGAACCATTCATTGACGTCTGTCAAAGTATGGGTGTGAACAGTAAAGTAAACAACGTTTATACCCCCATATCGGTAATGTTAATAAAACAATCTACAAGTTCTTGTTGTACTGGCTGTTTAATACTAAAAACAAATCCATAATTATTTTAACAGTTTGACAAATATTCTATTTAGCTCTGTTCAAACAGTTTGCAATTTTTTTTTCTCATTTCAAATGAATATTGTGTTGTTGTTTTTTGATTTTGCTTTTGTGTAAACGTTTGAGTAGTAGTTAAGACTTGTTGTGCTGACTGTTTGGTCCGTCTGCACGATCAGTAGCGTAAACAATCTTGAACTTGACAGTTTGTTGAATGTATCTAAAGCGCACACAACGTACATCCCAACAGCATCTCGCTCAATTGCCGGTATTTTTAACGTAAAAATAAAAAAAAATCGAAACGAACTAGAGAAAAATAGAAAAAAATATATATTGCAAATCAAATAACGCAAAACTACATAAAACTAAATAAATAAATATTTAGATTGTCTTGTGCAATTGTAAGTTGTAAAATAAAAATAGTTTCTGGTGCACAGATTTTTTTTTTTTGCAAATTTACAAAGAAAAAATAAAACAAACAAGGAAATCATAGCATTAAAAAAGTGTCTAAAAATATTAATTGCGGTAATATCTAGTGAAACGAAAAGAAGGCTTTATATTTGGAAAGATATTTTTAATCTGGAGAATCAAATAAGTTTAAGTGTTTTAACTAAAGAAAAAAGTTATAGCAAAATGTGGGCTGCGAAAAAGTGTAACTCGTTCAATTCCATGTGGCTTAATAACAGGTAAGTTAATTAAAAATTAATCTTCTTTAAAGGACACTGACCCATTCATTATACTGGTCCTCATTGGTCCTTTCAAAATTGTCGATTTTTCAAAGTTCAAAATATTAGATTCTTATGCTGGTTATCTAGATACACTATTAATCTATTTTAGAAAGTCCACTTTTTTAGAAATTTCATTGTGTATCCATTAAAATGTCAATGTCCCTGAACTTAACTGCACAAAACGAGTTTCTAATAGACTAGAGCTAGTAGCTGCTGGTGTTAATAATAAGTTTCAAACATAAAATTGTTAATAAACGTTCTATATTTAATAAAAAGCTTAAATATTGTATTGTTAAATGTTGTTAATTTTTTTAAATATCGTTTAATATAATATTATTTGTGCAAAAATAAATGTTATATTTTTCCATTAAAAGAACCATGTTAATTAAAAATATATGCGCGCCATTTTGCTTTTCAACAAATATTTTTATCTGTTATTATTGATATTGTATGTTAAAAATGTTCATTGAAATTACGTTTAAGAAAAAGTAAAATTAAGGTGGAGTTGTTTTTTTAAAGGCTTGCATTGAGTCATAAGATTTCTTTTCTTATTTGTTTAACAAAAGTGCAATAAAATATTAAAATCAATAAATAATTAATTGCTTTCAGCTGGCATAACGAAATCATATGATTTTGAGTAAATATGGAAAAAATGTCATTGTTTTTAAATAAAAATGTACATTTGGTGTTGTAATGTGCCCAGCACCAAAATTTTTTAGTCGATTTTCATTGATTTAAATGAAATACAGTATGAGCTTGAATTGCTTAAAATTATATTAAAATGAAAGCTTTCATACATCACCAAGACTTAGTCTAATGATCATTTATTTGTAAACAATGCTACGATTTTTACGATTCCAATAAAAGAGAATTAGAACTGAACTAGAACTGAACTGAACTAGAACTGAACTAGAACTGAACAAGAATTAAACTAGAACTGAACTAGAACTGAACTAGAACTAAACTAGAACTGAACTAGAACTGAACTAGAACTGAACTAGAACTGAACTAGAACTGAACTAGAACTGAACTAGAACTGAACTAGAACTGAACTAGAACTGAACTAGAACTGAACTAGAACTGAACTAGAACTGAACTAGAACTGAACTAGAACTGAACTAGAACTGAACTAGAACTGAACTAGAACTGAACTAGAACTGAACTAGAACTGAACTAGAACTGAACTAGAACTGAACTAGAACTGAACTAGAACTGAACTAGAACTGAACTAGAACTGAACTAGAACTGAACTAGAACTGAACTAGAACTGAACTAGAACTGAACTAGAACTGAACTAGAACTGAACTAGAACTGAACTAGAACTGAACTAGAACTGAACTAGAACTGAACTAGAACTGAACTAGAACTGAACTAGAACTGAACTAGAACTGAACTAGAACTGAACTAGAACTGAACTAGAACTGAACTAGAACTGAACTAGAACTGAACTAGAACTGAACTAGAACTGAACTAGAACTGAACTAGAACTGAACTAGAACTGAACTAGAACTGAACTAGAACTGAACTAGAACTGAACTAGAACTGAACTAGAACTGAACTAGAACTGAACTAGAACTGAACTAGAACTGAACTAGAACTGAACTAGAACTGAACTAGAACTGAACTAGAACTGAACTAGAACTGAACTAGAACTGAACTAGAACTGAACTAGAACTGAAAGAACTGAACTAGAACTGAACTAGAACTGAACTAGAACTGAACTAGAACTGAACTAGAACTGAACTAGAACTGAACTAGAACTGAACTAGAACTGAACTAGAATGAACTAGAACTGAACTAGAACTGAACTAGAACTGAACTAGAAATGAACTAGAACTGAACTAGAACTGAACTAGAACTAAACTAGAACTAAACTAGAACTAAACAAGAACTGAACTAGAACTGAACTAGAACCGAACTAGAACCGAACTAGAACTGAACTAGAACTGAACTAGAACTGAACTAGAACTGAACTAGAACTGAAGTAGAACTGAACTAGAACTGAACTAGAACTGAACTAGAACTGAACTAGAACTGAACTAGAACTGAACTAGAACTGAACTAGAACTGAACTAGAACTGAACTAGAACTGAACTAGAACTGAACTAGCACTGAACTAGAACTGAACTAGAACTGAACTAGAACTGAACTAGAACTGAACTAGAACTGAACTAGAACTGAACTAGAACTGAACTAGAACTGAACTAGAACTGAACTAGAACTAAACTAGAACTAAACTAGAACTGAACTAGAACTGAACTAGAACTGAACTAGAACTGAACTAGAACTGAACTAGAACTGAACTAGAACTGAACTAGAACTGAACTAGAACTGAACTAGAACTGAACTAGAACTGAACTAGAACTGAACTAGAACTGAACTAGAACTGAACTAGAACTGAACTAGAACTGAACTAGAACTGAACTAGAACTGAACTAGAACTGAACTAGAACTGAACTAGAACTGAACTAGAACTGAAATAGAACTGAAGTAGAACTGAACTAGAACTGAACTAGAACTGAACTAGAACTGAACTAGAACTGAACTAGAACTGAACTAGAACTGAATTAGAACTGAACTAGAACTGAACTAGAACTGAACTAGAACTGAAGTAGAACTGAACTAGAACTGAACTAGAACTGAACTAGAACTGAACTAGAACTTAACTAGAACTTAACTAGAACTTAACTAGAACTGAACTAGAACTGAACTAGAACTGAACTAGAACTGAACTAGAACTGAACTAGAACTGAACTAGAACTGAACTAGTACTGAACTAGAACTTAACTAGAACTGAACTGGAACTAAACTAGAACTTAACTATAACTGAACTAGAACTCTTGTTTAAAGAGTTGTGTGAGTAGTAAAATTCATTGCTTCTGAATAATTTTTACTGTTTTTAATTTAGCACGAATTCGGACCCAACTGTTATTTTAATTTTTGGGTTTTACAAATGAGGCCAGTATACATTTGAAACACGTTTTATTTAAGTGTTAGCTAAAAATTCCACGAAACACTTAACATTTATTTAAAATTAGGGAACAAGTGTTAATGCCAGTTGTTGCACTTTCTCTCAGTTTTATCTTTGGCAGGTGTTGTTTGTAAGGATTATAAATAATGGCTTTTTTGTTATGATTTTATAATAATTTTAAAAAAATTTTACCAAATTTTTTTTAGAAACTTTTTTTCATAAAGCTTTTGAAAAAGAACTTATATTATTTAAGCCAAGTATTTTTCATAAGGAATAAGCCCCTTTTTATATATACTCAATACTTAAACTGTCACTAATAGTTGCTTATTATTTAATTATAAAGACATTAAACACAATATTAAAATCAATTATTATATTATTTTAATAACTTTGATAAAGATCAAACAATTAAATCTAGTATTGTAGATTTCTTTTTAAATTCATGCTTTTATCTAACAGCTCAGCTTCAAAGTTCAATTACAAATTATGACGAAATTATTTTCACATAGAACAAATGATGATTTTATTTTTTTAAACACAATATCTATAATTTTTCAAATATCTTATTGCCATATGTCACTGACTTCTATCGTCATTACCATCATCATCAGTTGTTTTTGTCTAGCTGCTATTAATTTCTAACAGGAAACCCCATTTATCATTGACCGCATTTGTCTGCCGCTTCTACAAAATTTTATTTTACTTGTTTCACCATTTCAACTGATTCATATATCATTTCGTTCTAGATAAATTTTATAAAACTGGTCTAAAATTCATTAACGACAACTTAATAATTTAATGTTAAATAATAAAAAAACAAACTGTTTGGTCATTTGAAAATAAAGAATTATGGCGACAATTTAACTGCGCGACAATTCTAGCAAATACGTGTGAGTACTCGTATTGACAACTCGTTTACTGCTAAATAATAAAGTAAATTTAAATAAAGTTTATTATTTTTTGTGCTTAATTTTTAGGAACTATGATAATGTACAATAATATTATAAATTATAAAGAGTTACGAAGAAATTATTTTAAACATGGGACTTTTTTTGGGGAGGTATATAAATGCTTATATATATTTTTTTTGACAATTATATATGGTTAATATTGTTTTTGTTAAGCTTCGTGATGATATAGGTATATTGGTTCAAATAATTTTTATACGAAAACTGTACACTATACTCTTGACTATAGACTAGACTATAGTCTAATCTATAATCCTGACTATAGTCTATTCTATGTCCTGACTATAGTCTAGTCTATATTCCTGACTATATTCCAGACTATATTCCTGACTATATTGTAGTCTACAGTCCTGACAATAGTCGAGTCAATAGTCTATAGTCTAGTCTATAGTCTAGTCTATAGTCTAGTCTATAGTCTAGTCTATAGTCTAGTCTATAGTCTAGTCTATAGTCTAGTCTATAGTCTAGTCTATAGTCTAGTCTATAGTCTAGTCTATAGTCTAGTCTATAGTCTAGTCTATAGTCTAGTCTATAGTCTAGTCTATAGTCTAGTCTATAGTCTAGTCTATAGTCTAGTCTATAGTCTAGTCTATAGTCTAGTCTATAGTCTAGTCTATAGTCTAGTCTATAGTCTAGTCTATAGTCTAGTCTATAGTCTAGTCTATAGTCTAGTCTATAGTCTAGTCTATAGTCTTGATTATTGTCTAGAATATGTTCTGACTATAGTCTAGTCTATAGTCTTAATTATAGTCTAGTCTATAGTTCTGACTATAGTTTAGTCTATGGTCCTGACTATAGTCTAGTCTATAGTCCTGTCTATAGGTAAGTCTATAGTCCTGACATTAGTTTAGTCTATAGTCTTAACTATAGTCCAAAGTTTTATATAAATTTTTAATTTATTTTTTATTTACCATTTAAAAAAATACATATTTTTTTAATTATTAATTTCCTGTAGTTTATCTTATAGAAATTAAATTTATGTACATAAAAATATAACAATTATTAGTATTTTATTTATAGGTACTATCAATTAAAATTCTATATTTAACCCTGATTTCTATTAACACCCAATATACACCCAAACAATTATACTAGTTATTTGCTTTACATTTACCGTAAATTGATAATAAATATTTGATTATTTAAAATTATTTGTATATCTTTTTCAAATAAATATTTGAATGTTATTATATATTTAACAAACAATAAAAAAATTTATTAATTAATTTTATTAACTAATTAAAAATTTCCATTTTAAACAAGCAAAAATTACAGGAACCAATTAACATTATGAGAATTTTTTGGTACATTTTTTCACTTAAAAATCAAATGAAGTTAAACTTGATTAGAAAATAAATTGTTTGATCTACATGGTCACATAGACATGATCTAGAGATCAGTTTCTAAAAAAATAATAAACAAAATCTATTGTTATTTGCAAAAAATAAAATCAGGTGCTAAAATCATGTGAAATGTGAGAAATGCAAAGTGAGAAAATAGTTAAGAATTAAATCTACTTTGATATTATTTAACTAGTTTTTTGAAAATTTATAAAAATTGTTTACTGTTTATACTGTATATGTAGTTGTTATTGTTTGTAAACAAAATAATTGAAAATTTATTAGAAAAATTAAATAATAAATTAATGTATACATAAATATATAAAAAATAATATTTAAAAGTAGACAAAACAATGCGGTAGTTACTAATCAATCAAAATTGTTAGAATATTAAATATTTCTATTAATTAACACACTTTACAATTGTTTGCAATAGATATAGAGAGATAGGTTTGAACATTTTAATTGATTCGATGTACATTTCATTCATAAGACGAAGGTTAGAGGCATAGACTTAAATAAGTTTAAATTTATTGTCAAGACTTTAGTGCTATAGTATAGTCTATAGTCAAGACTGTAGACTGATCTACAGTCATGACTATGTACTGGTCTATAGTCAAGACTTTGACTTGCCTATAGTCAAGACTATAGACTGGTTTATAGTCAAGACTATAAATTGATCAATAGTCAAGAATATAGACTGATCTATAGTCAAGACTATATAGTGATCTATAGTCAAGACTATGGACTGATCTATAGACAAGACTATAGGCTGATCTATAATGCAGACTATGGACTGATCTCGATGTCGAGACTATACCTTCTCATCTATAGCCAAAACTATAGACTGATCTTCAGTGCAGACTATAGACTGATCTATAGTCAGGACTATAGACTGATCTACAGTCAAAACTATAGACTAATCAACAGTCAAACTATAGACTGATCTATAGTCAAGACTATAGACTGATCTATAGTCAAAACTATAGACTGATCTATAGTTAAGATTATAGACTGCTCTATAGTCAACACTATAGACTTATCTATAGTCAACACTATAGACTTATCTATAGTCAAGACTATAGACTAATCTATAGTCAAGACTATAGACTAATCTATAGTCAAGACTATAGACTAATCTATAGTCAAGAATATAGACTAATCTATAGTCATGATCTATAGTCAAAGCTATAGACTGGACCATACTCAAGACTATAAACTGATCTATAGTCAAGACTACAGACTGATCTATAGTCAAGACTATAGACTGATCTATAGTCAAGACTATAGACTAATCTATAGTCATGACTATAGACTGATAATTGGTCAAGACTATTGACTGATCTATAGTTAAGAGTTTAGACTGATCTATAGTCAAGACTATAGACTGATCTACAGTCAAGACTATAGACTGATCTATAGTCAAGACTATAGACTGGTCTATAGTCAAGACAATAGACTGATCTATAGTCAAGACTATAGACTAATCTATAGTAAAGACTACAGACTGATCTATAGTAAAGACTATAGACTGATCTATATGAAAGACTATTGACTGATCTATAGTCAAGAGTTTAGACTGATCTATAGTCAAGACTATAGACTAATCTATAGCCAAGACTATAGACAAAAATATAGTAAAGACTATTGACTGATCTATATTCAAGAGTTTAGACTGATCTATAGTTAAGACTATAGACTGATCTACAGTCAAGACTATGAACTGATCTACAGTCAAGACTATGAACTGATCTATAGTCAAGACTATAGACAGATCTATAGTCAAGACTATAGACTAATCTATAGAAAAGGCTATGGACTGATCTATAGTCAAGACTATAGACTGATCTATAGTCAAGACTATAGACTAATCTATAGTCAATACTATAGACTAATCTATAGTCAAGACTATAGTCTGATCTATAGTCAAGACTATAGACTGATCTATAGTCAAGACCATAGACTGATCTATAGTGAAGACCATAGAGTAATATATAGGCAAGACCATAAACTGATCCATAGTCAAGACTATAGACTGATCTATAGTCAAGACTATAGACTGATATACTGTCAAGACTATAGACTGATCTATAGTCAAGGCTATAGATTGATCTATAGTCAAGGCTATAGATTGATCTATAGTCAAGGCTATAGGGTGATCTATAGTCAAGACTATAGACTGGTCTATAGTCAGGACTTTAGACTGGTCTATTGTCTATAACTTAGACTGATTTATTCACTGTATTGGTTGGTCTATTATCAAAACCATAACCTATTATTCTGCTTTGATAATTTTATTAGATTTTTCTGGAAATGATTACCAATTTTAACTGGATTCCTAAACCAGTTAAGTATGACGAAACTTAATATACTTATTTCAAAAAGTGTTTATTTATTTTATACAACTATAAATATTGCACTTGTTTTTCTTTTAATAACTGTTATAAAAATTAAAAAGGGTCTCTTTAAGGAAAATTATAAAATTTATATGAGCCTAAACTTGTAAATTAATTACAAATTCAAACAAATACTTTAAAAATAACAAATTTGCGCATTTCACTTCAAAAATATTGCAAACAACAAAAATCAAAACAAAACTTTACTAAGAACTTGTTACCAAGTCCGAAGGTATTACGACATACGCCATAAAATCTTGAAGAACTAAGTCAAGGTGTTTCACCGCTAAAGAAAAAGAGATAGCAACAAAGATAAAACCACAATCATTAGAAAATAGTCACACGCCATTTATTAAAAAATCAAATATTCATAAAATGAACATTAGATATCTAATAAGATAACTTATCAGTTAAAGAGCAGAAAAAAAGAAAATATTGGCCACGACATAAAAAAAATTATTAGAAAATACCCCTTTAGAACATGAGAAAATTACAAAAAATATATATATTGTTCAATTTCAATTTGCAAATAAAATCAAAATAAATCATAATATGTAATTTGTGTATATAGTACAACAAATACAATTTTTTTATTGATAAGATAGAAGACAGTTACGAATAAGTGACACACACCAACCATTATTAAAATAAAATTAATTTTACTCACTGTCATTTTTTTTATCATTCAATATCAATATCAATTTTTTTTGCAACTAAATTAATTTTGCACTTTTCATTCTAATTTTATACTCATTTCTCTATCTTTTATTGTTTTCTTTCAGTAGTCACTGTTCTGTTGCCTTTAACACAGGCACAAGCATATCATTTTATAATCGGTCATCATCAGCGTAACTTCGATCAATTGTATCGGGAATCAAATAGTAGAACCTACGTAGCAGACACAAATTATACGGATACAACTGCAGCTGATTTGGAAAATACAAATTCAACAATTATTGTTACCAGTAAGTAGATGTATTATTGAAAATTGTTCGCTTAAAATATTTCGAAAATCATGTACAAAAAAATACATATCTATTAAGTGTCTAAAAAGTGTAAATTTTCCTTTTGTAAATTATTTTACAAATAACTGAAGTACATACTTGTTTTCTAGAGTTCATTTCCTTGTGAATCAGTCTGAGTGTTCTTTTTTACAAAATTTTGCTTAAATGTACAAAAATCGTATGTTAAAATATCACAAAAGAGTAATATAGTCGACTATAATACGGAATCGGATCTTTAAAAAAATAATTATTTCTTATAAATTCCAAATTACAAATGTAAAGATTCGTGGAAACATTTTCACCACAACTCTTCTCGATGAGACTATATTTTGCTCTTTTAAGGGGATGCGTTCTTACGGACAGACCTATTTTCGAAATGATTTCAAAATCTCTACTTCTTAAGACTAATTAGTAATTACCCTAATAAAATTACATTAAGGTTTGAGATAAAAATTTGGCAAACACCCAAAGAGTCATAACTCTTTATTAAACCTACATTTTGAGTGGTAAAACTTATCTGGTCTCTAGGCGGCCGAAATCCAGATAGACTCGATCTGAAATCATGTCTAGAGAATATTTTCACGTTTTAAACGTTCTCTTTATTGCTAATGCAGCAATCTCTGTATGGACAGCTAAACCTTTACCAGACTTGATATAAGTTCAAGGGTGCTTGCATGTGGTCCACGAAGTGGGCTATTTATTAATCTAGTGAGTAGATAACAGTGTTTGTAAAGTTTCAAAAACTCTACTACTTGTAGAAAAGTGCATTAGTTTTATTCGATATAAGTATATTTATCCTCAAATTTTTGTTTAGGACAAGGGTTTGGGAAGAGTTACCACTGAAAGTCTAGTTATATCCTCAAGATATGGACAACTCTCTGCCATTGGCTTCGTTTGTTTTTATATATGTTTTTCGTTAGCTTATGTCAGATTATGAGAGATCTCCTTGCAGAAGTTTGAACTAATGTAAGTGTAACCCCAAGAGAGAAACAGAATTAATGGGAAAGCTCCGGGAATATATGCTTTTTTGATTTCAACTTTCTTATACGAAACATAATAAAATGGGCTTTAAACCAGTTATCGGAGGAGTCATACATCCGATGATATATTTTATACTAAAGCAGGCAACATAAACCATGAGCTGGGAAGAACAGATTTGTATTTTTAGATACAATAAGAACAACCCAATGTATATTAACTAATTCAGACAAACCGGGCGAACTGACTATATATATAGCTATGTATTCTCGGTTGTCAGAAAATGTCTAACAACCGTGTGAACCTACAACTTTTGACTTACAACATTGCTGCAAAAAACATTATCAATATATTGCAAAATATAATATTGTCAAACATCTAACAATCATGTAAACACATTACGTTGCCATTTCCAGATAATTGTGTGACAATTTTTATTGTCAGATGTTCGAATTTTATGCATCTGACAATATAATCAATATAAATATTTTCTATTGTCAACATGGTGCATTAAACTAACATATGAAGCTTAATTAGATCTGACAACTTTTGTCATAGAACAATCTGACAACATTGTGAACTGACAATACTTCTGGGTAGATAAATTCTATTGTCTGACAATTGTCTGGCAATGAAATTGTAACGATTTCTAACAACTGTCTGATGTGACAATTTACTAGACAATTTTTCATTGTCAGTACATTGTCAGATATTCCAACGTTGTAAGATCTGACAATATAGATAGCTTTATGCCGCAATCTCTGTATGACTCCATTGTCAGATAAATGTTTTCTTTTGGCAATATGCTACATTAAAAGAACATAGGCAGCTAAAATAAAATCTGGCAACTTTTGTCATAGAACAATTTGACAACAGTATAAACTGACAATTTATTGTCTGGCAATAAAATTGTAAGGTTTTCTTACAACCGGCTGATGTGACAATTTACCTGATGCTAACAATTTTTCAGTGTCAGTACATTGCCAGATCTTTCAACGTTGTAAGATCTTACAACCGAGTATATATAGATTAGGTCTTATATATAACGCTCCATGGAAACAAAAATGTTTTAAAGAGCTCTGTAGAAAATTGTAAACCCAACAATCAATAGATGTTTTTATTTATATTTTTATAAAAACTTAAATATTTTTAGCAAATTTTATTCTTAATTAAACACTGTTCCCTCCATAGATACTTGTGTCAAGTGTGGTTTGGCAAATAAACAACCTCTTAAAATACACCTGTTTTAACAATATTATTAAAAATTAATAAAAATGCAAAAACACACATAAAATAACAATAAATCTAAAAATAAACCTTAAACTAATAATAAAAGATAACACTGAAAAAATGCAATAAAATAAAAAACATCTATTCATTTCAAATAATAACACTTCAAAGGAAAATTAGCTCACAACAATGACGACTTAAATGAAAAATATGATGAAATTCCCATAGTAAAAAAATATATATAAAAGGGGGTGTGTTGCTTACAACAATAAATTAATAAATATCTTTTTATTATAATACTAACAATAAATTAATAAAATTTACTTAATAAACATTTTTCAATTAAATTTAAATTTATTTTCCCTTACAGCGGTACGTGAATCAAACGAATTATCACAGACTGCCATGGATATCATAACGATCGTTTGGTATGTGGCCACTTTTTTGGCTTTGGCTGCCTTCTTTTTACTCATGGCTTGCTCGGATAGACGTTGTAGTGATACCCAACGTAATGCCAATATGAATACAAATGAAGCACCCATACCACCACCCACGCCCTCACCTTCTTACAGTGAGTTTGCTCCACCCAGTTATGACAGTGTCATGAAATTACAACATCAAAGTAAAAATACCATATTTGTCATACCATTTTCGGTGGAACAAACTGCTGCCAAAGAAGGTGTTAATAACAGCACGAATAACAGCACCATACAACAACAACGACAACAACAACAACTAATGCTAATGATCTGCCCTTAACTCCTAATATTAGTTTTTATACCATAAATGAACTGCAAAAATTAGAAAGTTAATGTCAACGGAGATTTATTTTAACAAAAATTTCTAATTTTTTCCTTTTGAAAACCTTAATGGAAAAAATCTTCAAGAAACATTTCTTATAAAGAATATCTGTGATATTTTAGGGCATTTCTTTAAATCAAACAGTTTAACATAAAGGTTGTTAGCAGCTGTTTAAGGATTCTTTTATACATCATTTAGCAAGGTTAAAGTCAAATTCATTTGTTCATTATTTTTGTATTATCTAGTTCCAAAGTGTCTGAGTACTTAAACATTTTACTGTATTAAGTGAATAGCCATAAGTATTTGTATTTAAGTTTAAATAATGATAAGACTGATTAAAGCATATTTTTAGTTAAGTAGTTGTCATTTCGGTGCTTTAAACCAATTTTGTATTTAAGTTTATTTTTTTTTGTATTAGTTAGGAAATAAAGTATGTACTTAAAAATAATGATAATAAATAATATGAAAAATTAATAAAGTATATAAAGACTATAGACTAGACTATAGACTAGACTATAGACTAGACTATAGACTAGACTATAGACTAGACTATAGACTAGACTATAGACTAGAACTAATAGACTAGGACTATAGACTAGACTATAGACTAGACTATAGACTAGACTATAGACTAGGACTATAGACTAGACTATAGACTAGACTATAGACTAGACTATAGACTGCTATAGACTAGACTATAGACTAGACTATAGACTAGACTATAGACTAGACTAGTCACTTTGCTTCTGGTTTTAATAAAGTTATAACTGTTTTGATAGAATTATAGTATCGAGGTAGCTTCTGGTAATTTTACGAACTAACATATAACTAGTGGGGTGGCTAGACCTTTTGGTTCTTCTTTAAACTCTTTGTATAAAGCGATGCTTTAGAAAGGATTAGATTCAAACTTTAGCATTATACCGATACAGAAATCTTCTTTTTACAAGTCACTGGGAAGTATTATTGAAATCAATAAGAATCGATATTTCGTCGTGTAGTTACCATTTGCAATTTGCATTAATGTGTTTAAATTTTACAAGTTACTTAATATTATTAAAAAAATCACTTCACCATGTACTTACTTGCTGTATTTCCTTTTTTTATAACAATTGATCGAAAAATAATGTAAAAAGCATTTCTTTTTTGTCTGTTTTCTTATCAGACACGTACAAAATAATATCGTTGTTAAGGTTGTCTAAATACCAGCAATATTAAATATATGTATATCTTTGTTAAAAATTCTTATCAATTTACGAAAGGGGTAAATCCCACAAAAATCTTTGTTAGCGAGTTATTTTTCTATATAATTTTAATAAAAAAGTGCGTAATTAAATAAATAATGAAAAAAAATTTTAAATATAAATATTAACATATTAAAATTAAACTTTAAAATTTATAACGTTTTTTTTTTTTTTTTAAATTTAACGGTCATTGTGTTAAAGTTAAAGCTTTTTTCAATTTTATGCCGTTATGCCAACACTGAAATTTGGAAAAAGCTTTTAACAACAAGTTTTGTGTTTTTTTCATTAACAAAGCTATATTTAACAGAAGAAATATTTGTGTGACATAAAGCTTTTATTTTTACATGTTGACATTTGTAAACATGTGACTCTTTTAACGCTAATATTGGTTTGATAGCAAATTTCATTTATGGAAATTTTATAAAATTTTTGTATTTGACAAAATGGGAAAGAAATGATTCTAAGTGAAGTGGTGAAGAATTTTCAATAACTTTGAGATCAGTATTTGTGCCATATTGTTAGGATTTAATTATTTTTATAGAATTGTGCCTTTTATTGGGCTTGGTTCAATTATGGAGAAAGATTGATCAATTTCTAACATATTCGGAGGGTCCGGTTGTAAGGGGACTAGGTGAAATAATTGATCGATTTGAACTATTTTCAAATGAGTTCGTCTCTGAAAGAGGCATATATATGTGTCAAATTTCATCAAAATATCTTGAAAACTGCGACCTAGACTCACAGACAGACGGACGGACGGACGGAGCTTAATCAAAAGTAATTCTAAGCCGATTGGTATATTTTAAGATAGATGTAAATAGGACCAATATTTTTTGGAGTTACATCAGCACAAATGCAGTTACATCAGCACTATAGTGGAGTAGAGTATAAAAATTGGAATTTCGAAAACTTCGAAATCGGTAGAAGTTCGCTAGTTTCAAAGGAAACTTTCAAAGCAATGATTTCTAGAGTATTCTGAGCATAACAATATGCTTAAATCATCTAAATTATTTAATAGCTATAACGATCGACTTGATTAAGAACTGCGCAAGAATAATTCTAGGAATTGGAATAAAATCTAAAAAAACAAAAATTCCAGGTCAAAGATGAAAATATTTGCAAAAATTTCTTGTGATTCACATTAATATATAAAAGTGATAACGTCTAAATAAATAAGTTTATTTAAAGAACCGAATTGAGTCATATTTTATTTATAAAGTCGAAATCTCGGAACTTTGTGATTAAATAGGAATCACGTTTTACAAACATTTCCTCAATTATGTTCTAGTTTTTTAGTTTTAGTTTTTATTAAAAGGTGATTTTTTCTTTAAATCAATAAATCGTTTATTTGTTTTTTTTTTTTTTAAATAAACAATCTGTTAAGTTTAGCAAGAATAGGTAAATATTTATGTTAAGGTGTTATATTTTGTTTAGAACTTGGGGTATTTTTATTTAAGCAAAGCACCTGTTTATAGATTCCAAGCATGTGGAAGGCACATATTTTGTTATAAGTTCGCTCATAAAGTTTAAAAAATAACAATTTAAAAAAGTTTTTTTTTTTTCTAAAAAATTACCATAGCTTACTCATATTATATAAACATTTAAAATGCAAAAATTATGATTTACTACTGAATACAATTAACATTTATCTTTTTAGCATTCAAGTAAATATTTATCTTTAACTATTACATTTCATGTGCACAATTTTTACTAGTGACTTGGTTGCTAATATTGCAGATATGCTTCGTTAAATGACTTTAAAACCGGTAAAAATTTATTTATTTTATTACTTTTTTTCACTTGTCATAAAATTGAACGCAATAATTAATTTGTAACAAATTTCAATGTTTATTTACAAACCGTAATAATCACCAGCAACAAAAACAAAATAAATTATTTAAAATAATAATAATAAAATTTAGCTAAGCGTGCTAAAATGTAGGCGATAACAAGATCACAGAGTGAACATCATATTTTGCAGCACCAAAAGAGCTTCTCACATTTGGCAAACTGTGCACGATTTAGGGGAATTTTACTAGAAGTGATGGTGATTAATAGATATTTATGGTACTTTTTTAATATATGTAAAAGTACTTTTTTGTTAAAGTATTTAAAAGCTTTTATAGTTCTATTTAAATTCTGGAAAGGACCATTTAACAGAGAAATTTCCTATAAAGGGGACATTGTTGGTGCAAGAATGTACGGGAGGCTTTTATGTGAAATTGAATATTATGAAGAGACTTTGTGTTAAAAGTACTTTTGTGTAAAAAGTACTTTTTAATTAATTAACTAAAACTAACTAACTAACTAACTAACTAACTAACTACTAACTAACTAACTAACTACTAACTAACTAACTAACTAACGAACTAACTAACTAACTAACTAACTAACTAACTAACTAACTAACTAACTAACTAACTACTAACTAACTAACTAACTAACTAACTAACTAACTAACTAACTAACTAACTACTAACGAACTAACTAACTAACTAACTAACTAACTAACTACTAACTAACTAACTAACTAACTAACTAACTAACTAACTAACTAAATAACTAACCTAAACTAACTAACTAACTAACTAACTAACTAACTAACTAACTACGTAACTAACTAACTAACTAACTAACTAACTAACTAACTAACTATACTAACTAACCGAACGAACGAACGAACGAACGAACGAACGAACGAAAACGAACGAACGAACGAACGAACGAACGAACGAACGAACGAACGAACGAACGAAACGAACGAACGAACGAACGAACAACGAACGAACGAACGAACGAACGAACGAACGAACGAACGAACGAAACGAAACGAACGAACGAAGAACGAAACGAACGAACGAAAAAAACGAACGAACGAACGAACGAACGAACGAACGAACGAACGAAGAACGAACGAACGAACGAACGAAACGAAACGAACGAACGAACGAACGAACGAACGAACGAACGAACGAACGAACGAACGAACGAACGAACGACGAACGAACGAAACGAACGAACGAAAACGAACGAACGAACGAACGAACGAACGAACGAACGAACGAACGAACGAACGAACGAAACGAACGAACGAACGAAACGAAACGACGAACGAACGAACGAACGAACGAACGAAGAACGAACAACGAACGAACGAACGAACGAACGAAAAGAACGAACGAACGAACGAACGAACGAACGAACGAACTAACAAAACGAACTAACGAAAACTAACTAACGAACTACGAACGAACGAAAAAAAAAAAACTAACGAACGAACTAACTAACTAACTAACACGAACGAACTAACTAACTAACTAAAACGAACTAAACTAACTAACTAACTAACGAAACTAACTAACTAACTAACTAAACTAACTAACTAACTATAACTAACTAACTAACTAACTAACAAACTAACTAACTAACTAACTAACTAACTAACTAACTATGTTTTTGTGTAAAAACACACTTTTTATATAATAAGTAAATTTTTTGAAAAAAAGGAACGTTTTGTTTCAAAATTTTTTTGAGTAAAAAGCTACTTTTTGTGTAAAAATAAATTTTTTGTGTAAAAAGTGACTTTTTGTGTAAAAAGTGACTTTTTGTGTAAAAAGTGACTTTTTGTGTAAAAAGTGACTTTTTGTGTAAAAAGTGACTTTTTGTGTAAAAAGTGACTTTTTGTGTAAAAAGTGACTTTTTGTGTAAAAAGTGACTTTTTGTGTAAAAAGTGACTTTTTGTGTAAAAAGTGACTTTTTGTGTAAAAAGTGACTTTTTGTGTAAAAAGTGGCTTTTTGTGTAAAAAGTGGCTTTTTGTGTAAAAAGTGACTTTTTGTGTAAAAAGTGACTTTTTGTGTAAAAAGTGACTTTTTGTGTAAAAAGTGACTTTTTGTGTAAAAAGTGACTTTTTGTGTAAAAAGTGACTTTTTGTGTAAAAAGTGACTTTTTGTGTAAAAAGTGACTTTTTGTGTAAAAAGTGACTTTTTGTGTAAAAAGTGACTTTTTGTGTAAAAATTGACTTTTTGTGTAAAAATTGACTTTTTGTGTAAAAAGTGAGTTTTTGTAAAAAAAAAGATTACTTTTTGTGTGAAACTTTTCGTATAAAAATTGTATGAAAAAAGTGAGTTTAGGTAAAAGTATATTTATTGTAATAAATGTAAAAAGTC
This sequence comes from Lucilia sericata, assembly GCF_015586225.1. Lineage (NCBI taxonomy): Eukaryota > Metazoa > Arthropoda > Insecta > Diptera > Calliphoridae > Lucilia > Lucilia sericata. The sequence goes on along the minus strand of NW_023995575.1, from coordinate 79,229 downwards.
TTTGCTTGTGTAAAGATTTATTTTTAGTTAAAAAATATTTACCCATTTTTTGTCAAAAAGTATTTTTTTTTTGTTTGAAATATGAGGCTTTTTGCTTAAAATTAAACCTTTCCGTGTAAAATTTGACTTTGTAAGAAAAGGAGCTTTTTGTGTGAAAATATTTGATTTTGCATAAAAGAATTATGAATCGATTCCCACAGATCACTTTTTATTACACAAAAAAGTACTTTAAATAAAATTTCCAAAAAAGTACTTTACTCTTATCACACTCTCTCTTTCCATAAACCAACAGCAAATCGCCACAAGTACGCGAGAGAAATAATAATACAACAACTAAAATGTTTGCCTCTTTTTGTATGAATTGACTAGATAGATTCAATAAACAGTTCCACCAACTTGACTAGCTGATTGTAATAGTTGATCAAAAAAGAAAAAACATTTGTGTTGACAGTTGTGCGAAACATTTCACGCAGTTAAATACGAAAAGAAAATCGCAAATTATCACACAGAAAAAAAAAAAATAAATCAGAAATAAAGTAAATTTATACATTCATACACAACTAAAACAAATTTGAATACGAAGAAAAAAAAAACGCAGAAAAATACAAAAAACATTGTGAATTTTATTTTATTCCTGCTGCTGATGAGTGGTTTATATTTTCGTGTTGTTCACAAAAAATATTTGTTGTTTTTATAAAAAGATTCATCGAACAATTTAGAACATTCAGTTGAAAACAGACCGTGGTGATCAAAACAAGTGTTAAATAAATTCCAAAAAATTTTATAAAAATTTTTCCATATAATAAATAAATTTTGAAAATTTTTAAAAGAAACTTTTTTTTTGTAAAAATCAAGAAAAGAAAATTATTATAAACAAACAAACCAACATGTCTAACAAATCAATTTTATATATTTATGGTGTTATTGCGATCACATTAATATCGATTCAATGCATCACAGCCAACATCAGTGATAATGAAGTCAATGATATTCCTGAAACCTATAGTATGTATCTATGAAGTATTATTTTTGTTAAACTTAAAACATGAATTATGAAAAACTAGCAAAATACAATCACTTTTATGGTGACTATGTATTTTTATTGCTGGATGTTTTGCTAAAATTATCTATTAGTTTTTGAACTTTTGATCTGTTTTTTTTTTATATTTAATTCATACTTATTATGAATAATATAACATTTATAGTTGTTTTTATATTAAAGTTTTTTTTTATAATTTTTTTGCACAGTACTTGGTTTATTTATAATCAATTGCGCAATTTATTTGTAACAAAAAAACAGAAAACCGATCTGAAAAACGCATCGATTTGTCTGAATTTTATAAGAAAACGGTGCTTTTATTTTGCATTTTATTTTTACAATTAAAACCCTGACATTGACATTTTGCTTTTTTGCAGTGATAATTGGGTTAAATTTTATTTTGTGTAAAAAACTGATAAACTTTGTTAATGTTGTTGTTTACAATTCATGTTCTGTGGATGAGGAGATGGATGATGATGTTATAATACGTTTTACTTTCAATGGAAAGTGTCTTATCAATTTTCTAGAAATATTAAAAAAACATTTGTTTAAAATGTTTCAATTTCTTATCACAAGAGATTAGTATGCAGTTTTTTTAGAGGACGCACATTGGACTCAATGGTGGGTTTTAGGAGAAATTTTTATAGTTTATTTGGAAGAGCCACGCCTATTTAAAATAATGAAATATGTAATCCTTTAAGGAAAATGTCACACAGAACTCTCCCAGAGAGACCAAGAGATAGAGAGAGACTAGACTATAGACTAGACTATAGACTAGACTACAGACTAGACTATAGACTAGACTATAGAATAGACTATAGACTAGACTATAGACTATACTATAGACTAGACTATAGACTAGACTATAGACTAGACTATAGACTAGATATAGACTAGACTATAGACTATAGACTAGACTAGACTATAGACTAGACTATAGACTAGACTATAGACTAGACTAAAGACTAGACTATAGACTAGACTATAGACTAGACTATAGACTAGACTATAGACTAGACTATAGACTAGACTATAGACTAGACTATAGACTAGACTATAGACTAGACTATAGACTAGACTATAGACTAGACTATAGACTAGACTATAGACTAGACTATAGACTAGACTATAGACTAGACTATAGACTAGACTATAGACTAGACTATAGACTAGACTATAGACTAGACTATAGACTAGACTATAGACTAGACTATAGACTAGACTATAGACTAGACTATAGACTAGACTATAGACTAGACTATAGACTAGACTATAGACTAGACTATAGACTAGACTATAGACTAGACTATAGACTAGACTATAGACTAGACTATAGACTAGACTAGACTAGACTATAGACTAGACTATGACTAGACTATAGACTAGACTATAGACTAGACTATAGACTAGACTATAGACTAGACTATAGACTAGACTATAGACTAGACTATAGACTAGACTATAGACTAGACTATAGACTAGACTATAGACTAGACTATAGACTAGACTATAGACTAGACTATAGACTAGACTATAGACTAGACTATAGACTAGACTATAGACTAGACTATAGACTAGACTATAGACTAGACTATAGACTAGACTATAGACTAGACTATAGACTAGACTATAGACTAGACTATAGACTAGACTATAGACTAGACTATAGACTAGACTATAGACTAGACTATACTAGACTATAGACTTATAGACTAGACTATAGACTAGACTATAGACTAGACTATAGACTAGACTATAGACTAGACTATAGACTAGACTATAGACTAGACATACTAGACTATAGACTAGACTATAGACTAGACTATAGACTAGACTATAGACTAGACTATAGACTAGACTATAGACTAGACTATAGACTAGACTATAGACTAGACTATAGACTAGACTATAGACTAGACTATAGACTAGATTATAGCCTAGACTATAGACTAGACTATAGACTAGACTATAGACAAGACTATAGACTAGACTATAGACTAGACTATAGACTAGACTATAGACTAGACTATAGACTAGACTATAAACTAGACTATAGACTAGACTATAGACTAGACTATAGACTAGAATACACTATACACTACACTATAGACTACACTATAGACTACACTATAGACTACACTATAGACTACACTAGACTACACTATAGACTACACTATAGACTACACTATAGATTACACTATAGACTACACTATAGACTACACTATAGATTACACTATAGACTACACTATAGACTACACTATAGACTACACTATAGACTACACTATAGACTACACTATAGACTACACTATAGACTACACTATAGACTACACTATAGACTGCACTATAGACTACACTATGGACTATAGTAATTGTGCAGTGAGCTGAATACTTTTCTGAATTTCGCAAAATTATGTATTCAAAATAGGAAAAATCATAATATTATGATTTTCTGGAATTTTATGGTTGATGCAATCATAGCTGTAGTTAGGTATCAAGGGACTTTATGTATTTAACTTTACTCTCTGCATTACTTTTCATTGATATTTTCTTACAATTACACACTAAGTAAGTGCAGTTTTTTTCTTAGTAATTTACAAATACATTTTGGCTTTATGACAAATTTTTTTGTTTATAACTAATGTTATTAGCAACACATTCAGTTTGATTATTTATTAACTTTTTTTTTTAAATTAAAAACAAATAAATAAACTAAATTCAAGTCAATGAACCTTGTATTATGTTTATAAGTGATTTAATTAAACATCAAATTATCATTTAATATTGACATCACATTTGTCCGTCTGTCTGTCCAACAATTTGACGTTTTTGTACGTGATTGCTTACTTTTTAGTGTTGTTTAAATGCAATGAATGACCTTGTTGTAAATATATAAAACCATAATAAATTAACAAAAAATGAATCGATTATTTACAAACGATTAATCGTTTGGAAAGGTGTTAATTTAGAAACTTTTCGGAGATGATTTTTGTTTAAATGAAATTTTGTTAATTAGAATGAAATAAGCTTTTTTCAGAAAATAATCTAAATGGATGATTTGTTTTAGTGTAAATTTGATTTTTAATAAATTTTAAAATTATTTTTTTTTTGCTATTAACGCTTAATTTTTGTCACTAATTGTTGTGCATTGATAAATTGTTTGTATGCGAACGTACCTAAAGAGTTCAATTTAAATTAATTCAATAAACGTTTGTTTGGACTTTTTTCTATTTACATTCAAATGCTAATCACTTACAAAAACAGAGCTATAAATAAATTAAATCTTAAAACAAATATCTATGTATATTTTTGTTATATTAATCATTTCTTCTATTTTAATTTAAATTAAAAGTTGTCATTTCAGTTCTTAGTTAGACTCTTAATAAAGTTTCTGAATAAAACTGTATTTAATTGAATCAATTAAATTAACACAAAATGATTAATAAATTGTTAATAATTACATTGAATCAATTAAATGTCCGTCTGTAAGCTTTTAGTAAAATATTTTCTTGATGTTAAAAAAGTTTAATTAAAAGAAATAATTCCTTTAGATAACTTATCACCTATTCCATGAAATCATATATTATTTAGCTTCCAAAGTTTATAATTTATGTTAAAAAATCCGATTGAAAGAAAGACAATACTTCAACTTTTTTCAAATATTTCTTAAATACCTTAAATGGTTTTTTTAAATTTATCTAATAACTTAAAATTTTTTTGTTTGTTATTTTTTGCAATCTGGTTTCTTTTCATTTAAAAATTATATAATAATATAACAAATATTTTTGCGTATAAATGAAACAAATAATCATTGCATAAAATTAAAGATAAAGTTTAAATAACAAAAAAGACACTTCACACAGCCATCTGTCATACATTGACAGTTTATTGACTCAAAAAAACTCGTGACTAAATCCGCATCTGTTTTTTGTAAGACATTTTTTTTTTTGTAAAAAGTATTAAATCTGAAGTGAATATGTAGAAAATTGGGTCAGCGCCTTGCAATTTACTATAAACAAAAAATGTTTTAAAAGCAAAATTTTGTTTATTTTTTTTTGCGGTTTGAATGAAAGAAAAGGTTATCTTAACAAAGATAAATTTAAATAAAAGTAATTAAGGGCAATAAGAAATTTGCAATTTAAATAATACTTTTTTTAAAGTAAACTTTTTAAAATGCCATATGTTTTTTTACGGATTATATTTTGGGATATGTTTGTAATGGGAAAAAATATTTGCGCTAAATCATTAGTAGACTTTTAACATATGGCTTTTTAAACATAAGTTGACCGACTCACAGTGTCAAACAAAGACCTTTCGGATTTGAAAATTGTCCAAATCAAATTTAGAACTAAACTTTCGTTAGGCAATGCCCTTATTCGCATCCATTCTTCAAATATGTACTTAACGTGAGTATGCACTAGTTGGACTAGTGAAGATACATCAATCTCCTCCAAAGGATGGCTTCAAAGACTAACACCCAAATGGTTTAGAACATGATTCTGCCGGATGATGAACAAGCAACTTTTGCTTAATCTATCCAATCTCTTGCTATAGTAGTTCCTTTGAGGAATGAAAGGCATAATGAGTAAAACCCAATGAGTCCCCGACAAAGGGGAGGCAATCATTGAGTTGAAACAATAAAAGCAATCAAATTTGCAAATCGAATGGAACTAAATCCGGTTTTTATATTTTCTAATAATCTTTACTTAATTTCTTTTTAAACTTTTATGTTTTTTTATCGGGGCTTGGGTCAACTATGACTAATTTCTTAAGTCATGATTTTAAAATGTTTTGCAGACAATCAGAAACGTTTAATTTTATTACGAATGCTCCATACGCAATACGAACCTGGGTCTCTTGCTCGTTCACTGTCGTACTCACAACACCATTGCTTAGTTATTTTATTGTGGGTCAAATAATAGTTTTCACATAGACTAAAACTATTCCTTTTGTGTATAAGTCATTATAAAAGTACTTAAAAGTAATGCAGTCGGTATGTTGTAGTTATTGAAAAGTAAATAAACAGATAAATGAACGGATATACAATCGGGCAGAGAAACGGACAGTTTTCGTTCTGATATAAAAAAGATTTATATAGAAAAGGGTCTTTGTAAGTCAGTTGTTTATGAAGATAATTTCGTGAAGAAATTGTCTTTTCTAGACAGTTTTGTCTTCTTAAGACAGTAAGTAGTAGTCTTCAGAAATCATATTCTTAAGTCAGTTTCATTTTATAGAAAGTTATCTCCTCAAAAAATTTCTTGTAACAAGAATTGTCTTCCTTAAACAGTTTTTTTTATAGAAAATAGTCTTCACTAAGCAGTTTTCTTAAGAAACTGTCTTCTCAACAGCCAATCTTCCATAAAATTTTGTAAAGAAAAATGGATTTCTTAAAAAATTTCGTGTTTCTTTTTTTGGTCTTCTTTCAGTTTTCTGTAAAAGAGTATGTCTCTCTTAAGTGAGCTCTTTGTTGACATCAATTTTTCCTATCTAGCTTCGAATCATTCCAATTGTTACATATCAAAATACCGGCCATAGACCCACAAATTTATATATATTTTGCTGCATGCTATCAGGCGATCATGTCTGTCAGTCCGTCAGTCCGTCTGTCTGTCTGTCTGCCTGTCTGTCTGTCAATCCGTCCGTCCGTCCGTCACCCCCTCCCCGGGGCATGTTTCGTTGATGATAAACTCCATCTTGGTGTATTGCAATTCCGGGGTATAGAGGTGCTGCCAATACCTCTAGTCTGCCGGGACTATAAACTGGCGATGACCAAATGTATTCTCGGCCTTTCCTTCGAATGATTTGACATGGGGTCTAACCAGAGTGCCATATAATCTGGCACTACGGGTGGTCGGTTGAACACAGGACCTAGTCCCATCCGGTCAATTGGTTGAGGTTTCTTCGGGATCCAGGTAGTGGCTGTAGTTTATACCCAAATTCGCGGGGAGAGAATGTTGGTTTAAGGACTGATATATCCAAATGCCAAATGTGTTTGGATTCTCTCTCCGGTTGAGGACATATGGTTGAGGTCCGTTCCCTCAACTTGTCGGGGCAATTATTTGGTTCGAATTGACATTCTTTGTCACATTATCTGACATACAGAGGGAACCTGATTTATTGGCTGGATATTTCGGACTACCAAATATGTTTCTAGGTGCTGTTACCGAATCAACAGAATCATCTCAGTAGTGTGGTTGCGCGTGATTTTCAGAGGTTAAGGAATGCATTGGAATGGGTCATTAGTTGATGTGGATTGCATTTTAAATAATGCAATCTTACATGACATCATAAGGGTGGTCACCTTCCGGTATACCGGAAGATTGATTTCACCTGATGTTGGGGTTTGTCGCCCCTTCTATTGACTTTAAACCAGTGATTGCTTTTTCCTTGTCGGGGTTTGCATTAGGATTGATCCCATGTTGCCTGTCATTCCGAAAACGGGGCTACTATGGCAAGAGATTAGATAGCTCTAGTTCTTTAGCAAAGTGCTTGCACATGGACCGGCTCAGCCATGTACAGAAATTTGCCACCTGAGTTCTTCATAGAAGGATTAAGGGGCGCGAGGTAGACCGTCCTAGTGGATGAAAAACCCACCGTGAAATAAGGCCATTAAGGCAGGTGTTCATGTTAAGCACTCGACATTCGTCCGTCCGTCCGTCTGTCAGTCTGTCTGTCTGTCTGTTTTCCTAACTCAAGATTCTAAGAGAATCTAGCCAAGTATGTCTGTTCAACCCTTGACACGAAGATTGATCGTAATAATAATAATAAACGAACTATTTTACAATTACATGCCAATAACACAATTCAATAAAGTAACGACAGGAAGTGAAAGGAGCTGTATAAGGCGGTCATGTCTGTCCGTCTGTCTGTTGACCTACAAAAGTACTATATAAGCATATTCTGGGTCTCTTTTAGTTTCTAAAGGAATCTAGCCATGTATGTATGTCTGTTGAAAACTCGATTTGTCATAACGGGAGGATTAAATTTTAAAGCTATTAATATAAGAATTAAATAAGATTATTAGTATTAACATATCTTTTCTTCTACAATTTCTAGTGGTTCAAGGTGTCAAAGTCTATCAAGGTGATCGTGAATGCGTTTTAGTAGGTGGTTTGTGTGTACACAGCAGCGATTGTAATGAACCCACCAGCAACAAAGGATTGTGTCCCTCAAATGCCCAACGTGGTGTTGAATGCTGTTATGAATGTAAGTTAGCAAACATAAAATATAAACTTACAAATGATCTTATTTTAAACTTACAACACTTTTTTATCAAATAACTAATACACTCAACAAAATAACACATATTAAAAATAGTAAAATTCCAAACAAAATAAGACAAAAATCACTATACTAATACAAATAATTAACACAAAACAAACAATTCCTAAAACAAGTAGAAAAAAAGAAAAAGAATCTAATTGGTATTATTTGCATTTCTATTCTTCCTTCCATTATAATCCCATTTAATTTCATATAACAAATGAACAACAATGTCTACTTCAACTATAACAACAAAATAATACTGACTCCAGTACCTGTAAGGCCAGGTCCCTGTAAAGAACATTTGGGTGAATGTATGGATCGTTGCCACAAAACTCTAATGAGACCGGGTACAGACTGTGAAAATGGTCAAATATGCTGTGTTTTAATTTAAGTCTACAAAACAATATTAATGAAATGAATTTAAGAAAGAAATGAGCAAGAAATCATTATATAATATATATTTTTTAAAATAATAATTTTATATTTGTAAAATTATGTACTAAATTTTAGCTTTTAAGTTGAAAAAACAAAATAATATTTTGTTTTTTGTAAAATTAATTTATATTTATAGAATTCACAAATATTTGCATATATTTTATAATTTTTTTGTTTTAACTATTAAAACCAGTTTCAATATTTCCCATGACAGTTATAATTTAGCTGTGAATATTTTAAATAATTTTTAAAAATTTTTGTTTACATTTTTTTTTGATTAGTGAATTCTATAATTGTATTAAAATATTATTTTTTTTATTAATTTACTTTATACATCTTACGTTGACAGCTGATTTTTTTAGTTTTATATTTTCATAAAAATTATTTAATTTTTTTATTTATAATTCTTAATAATATTTATAATGAAAATAAAATTGTAACTTTAAATGAAAAGCAAAATTAAAATACACGATTTTATTAGAAAAAGTAAAAGCCAGTTTTCTAAAGCTTATAATTCTCAACAGGTTGGTAAAAAAATTAGTATAAAGCTAATACCCAAGTTAAGACATCAAATTTTTAAAATTTAAAAATATATTATATAAAGAAAGCATTTAAAAACATTCTGTAAACCTCTAGATATTTCCAGTAATATAATATTTCTAAATTTATCAAAATTGAGAACCAGGAAGTAAAAAACTATTACAACAAAATTTACACAACTTTCTCCCCAGCAAAAGTTCAATATTCCACAGTTCAAATTCATGAACAAAATTAACGTCATTGCTTACAAAATTTAGCACTCGATCAACATCGAATGTCTGGGCTAAATTAATTTTATAAAAAAAATTCTTAAAAACAAAACATAAAATCAACAACACCCTATTAGTACATTGAACTTAAAAAAAACCTATAAATGCCCCTAATTTTCCAAATTTACAAAATTCTTATTATTATTTCAGTAGCACATGTTTCACACGCAAATAAAAATTCTTCACTACTGACCTCTAAAACCTAAAAAAATATAAACAAAATAAATTTTCCAGAAATAAATGGCCTTGTTAAATTTAAGAATTAGTGAACAAAAAAAATATTTGAAAAATTTTCAAACTTAAAAACAAATTCACTCAGTTGTCGTCACATGTGTGTGTACGAACAGCAGAAATTTGTTTGAATGCGTTGCGAACGACACCTCACAAGTTGTTGAAAAATAATTCTATTTTTATAACAAATACAATATAATAAATAAAATTGAGAGACAAAATTGTTCTTAAAATAAAAATGGCGCTATTTGTTTTAATTACATTGTTTGGCTGTAGAGAATGCCAAAAGAAATAAAAATAATAATAAAATGAATAATTTGCGTTATTTATTTTGGGCGTTTTTGTGTAACAAGTGGGGGGGACCCTTTTGATATAAATGTTTTAAAAAGGACTAATTGACGGCCACTTTTAAAATATTTCAAATATCCCACCTTTAAACCCTTTTTTGCTACTTTCAAATAGTGCTAGAACCAAATATAGCATTTACATTGGAAAGTTGATACTGAGGAATAACTTGATCGTTGTTACTCATATCATATTTAAGAGAGTTTTATCGATTGCTCTGCATCATATGAGTGCCAGGATGATTCAGTTCTAGTTCAGTTCTAGTTCAGTTCTAGTTCAGTTCTAGTTCAGTTCTAGTTCAGTACTAGTTCAGTTCTAGTTCAGTTCTAGTTCAGTTCTAGTTCAGTTCTAGTTCAGTTCTAGTTCAGTTCTAGTTCAGTTCTAGTTCAGTTCTAGTTCAGTTCTATCTAGTTCAGTTCTAGTTCAGTTCTAGTTCAGTTCTAGTTCAGTTCTAGTTCAGTTCTAGTTCAGTTCTAGTTCAGTTCTAGTTCAGTTCTAGTTCAGTTCTAGTTCAGTTCTAGTTCAGTTCTAGCACAGTATTCAACTTTAGTGGGAACATCAGAACTTTATTTTTCAATAACTTACTTTTCAATGTAAGTTTTTGCTGGGCATACATTTATGTATGTATAATTTTATAGATACACAATGTTGTCACATTAGCTCGTGTTAAATAATAACTGTTTCCATTTATTTCAGAATAACTTATTTTGAATTGAGTTTACAAAAATTTTGTTTAATAAAACGGAATGTAAATAATACAGCTCGTGTTAAATAATAAATATTTTGATAATTTCAGAATAACTTTTTTTATTGAGTTTATTAAAATTTTGTTTAATAAAAGAAAATCTATATATCCATAATAATATTAAAAGGTAAACTTATTAAGCAAATATTTATGTGCAATGAGTTCAAGTACGTGGAAAAATTATGATTACAGATTTAAATGCAAAACTTATACACTTAAATATTACTGGCAAATAATTTTATAGATATTTCAAATAAGAATATTTTCAAACTGAGAAAACTAAAGCAAGTAATGTTAATTAAACTAATCTAAATTAAACGTATTTGTTGAAAAGGGAAACCCTAACAAAAATTAAATAAAAAAAAAAGGAACAAAGTAAGTTTCCTTAAAGTCAATAATGGAATGAAAGAATCAAAATTAAGATCAGTTTAGTTCGAATTAAAGTTCACTTAGTCTAGTCAGTTCTATTATTGTTGTCAGGTCAGGGAACTAGTCAGTTCTAGTTCAAAGTTTAAAGTTCAGTTCTAAGTCAGTCTAGTCAGTTCTAAGTGGACAAAAAATGTTAAGTTTCTTCTAGTTCAGTTTAGTCATTCTATTCATCTGTTCATTAGTTCAGTGTAGAAGTTCTAGTTCAAAGATTCAGTTCAAGAATCTAGTATTCAGTTTAGTTCGAGTTCTAGTTCAGTTCTAGTCAGTTCTAGTTCAGTTCTAGTTCGTTCTAGTTCAGTTCTAGTTCAGTTCTAGTTCAGTTCTAGTTCAGTTCTAGTTCAGTTCTAGTTCAGTTCTAGTTCAGTTCTAGTTCAGTTCTAGTTCAGTTCTAGTTCAGTTCTAGTTCAGTTCTAGTTCAGTTCTAGTTCAGTTCTAGTTCAGTTCTAGTTCAGTTCTAGTTCAGTTCTAGTTCAGTTCTAGTTCAGTTCTAGTTCAGTTCTAGTTCAGTTCTAGTTCAGTTCTAGTTCAGTTCTAGTTCAGTTCTAGTTCAGTTCTAGTTCAGTTCTAGTTCAGTTCTAGTTCAGTTCTAGTTCAGTTCTAGTTCAGTTCTAGTTCAGTTCTAGTTCAGTTCTAGTTCAGTTCTAGTTCAGTTCTAGTTCTAGTTCAGTTCTAGTTCAGTTCTAGTTCAGTTTTAGCTCTTGTTCAGTTAATTTTTCACATTCCCATAGTGCAAACAAAACAATAAATCAATATATTTCCTAATTTCCGACTGTTAATTACCCTCTATTACCAATTCTAATTCTAAATAAGTAAAACCAAACAAAACCTTCACTTTAAAACAGAAAATTTATATTTTAAAAATCTACTTGGAAAACAATTTAAAAAACATTAATTAATTCACTGAATTCATGGATCAAGTTCAAAGATTTTTTTATTTAAAGTCAAAATAATTTTTTTGCTTGATTTTTAGAACAAAACAAAAAAAAAAACACACACACACACAACAATTGTTTAGAAAAACAAGTGAGAGCTGTGATGCAATTAATGGCGCAATAAGAAATTCGAAATTAAAACAAAAAAATTGCTACACTTAAAGTGTGAAAAATAAAAGTTTTGAATTAAATTCAATTTATTATGGAAATAAACAAAAAAGAAACTAATTTACATAACACGAGACGTAAGTCTAGTAATAGATTTGTTTATTTTAGTTTCGTCTGTTATGGTATAAAATTTAATTATAAAATTTATTTTTGAAATTCACGAACAAGGTCATTTTAATTAATGGAAAATGAAATGAATTTTTTCATGTAATCGCGATTACACCGGTTGAGCAAATAATGTATATAAATGATTGACATTTCACTTTTTATTTCTTAGGAAAATATTTTTGTGTTTAAAATTTAAATGAACATTTTAATTATTTGCTAAATTGTGTAATGTCCAATAAAAGATAATTTTGCTGCATCTAAATTTTAATCAAGAATTTTTGCATAAGAATTAATGCCACATAGAAAATGGAATAAACGAACGAATGAATAAATATTTGGAAAAAATTTACAAAAATGAAAATGTATAAAATATTCAGTGGTAATTATGGTGCAATCTTTTATGAGGCAAAAATTAAAAAAAAAAAGAATCAAAAATTATGCATCTACTAGCATCTCTATGTGTAAGTCTGTGGTCATATAATACTGATACCATGCCATTGTTCGCTTAACACTTACTGCCATTTGCAATAATCCATTGTAGTTATAATCTCAACAACATTTTTAATGGTCATTTATGTTGGCTTGTGGTTTCCTTTTTTTTGTTGGGAAAGAAATTTTTTTGGGGTTTTGTTGGATTTTATATTTTTGGCCATAATTATGAGTACGATTAAACTACAATTGCTATTGCAATTGCCTCACTCTGTGGTAGAATACTTGTTACATACATACGCTCACACATACATACATTGATACATATTTTACGAAATGCATCAAAAACACACAAACAGAGATTTCGACATTTATGCATTTTTTTCGTTTACTTGTAGTTAGGGCAAATATGAAAATATCTGTTGGAAATGCGAGGTTGGTGTGTTAAGTTTTAGGATAAAATGCTTTATAATTGCTGTTATTATTTGAAGGTTCCAAACAATGGGATTTGTAATATCTGGATAGACATTGCTTCCAGTGTTCTATCGCATTAACTAACTAACTAACTAACTAACTAACTAACTACTAACTAACTAACTAACTAACTAACTAACTAACTAACTAACTAACTAACTAACTAACTAACTAACTACTAACTAACTAACTAAACTAACTAACTAACTAACTAACTAACTAACTAACGACTAACTAACTAACTAACTAACTAACTAACTAACTAACTAACTACAACTAACTAACTAACTAACTAACAACAACTAACTACTAACTAACTAACTACTAACTAACTAACTACTACTAACGAACTACTAACTACTAACTAACTAACTAACTAACTAACTAACTAACTACTAACTAACTACTAACTAACTAACTAACTACTAACTAACTAACATAACTAACTAACTAACTAACTAACTAACTAACTAACTACTAACTAACTAACGAACTAACTAACTAACTAACTAACTAACTAACTACTAACTAACTAACTAACTAACTAACTAACTAACTAACTAACTACTAACTAAGAACTAACTAACAACTAACTAACTAACTAACTAACTAACTAACTAACTAACTAACTACTAACTAACTAACTAACTAACTAACTAACGACTAACTAACTAACTACTAACTAACTAACTAACTAACTAACTAACTAACTAACTAACTAACTAACTAACTAACTAACTAACTAACTAACTAACTAACTAACTAACTAACTAACTACTAACTAACTTCAGAAGTAGTGTATTTGGAAATTCGACTTCTTTTTCGCTTCCTTGAAGTTCTTTTTCTGCTAAGACGTATCGCTCTCGCTTACATATAGGAAGTTAACTAAACTACGAGCGTCTATTATTAGTTTTCACAAAAAAACAGATGTTTTTTTCGTTTGCTTATGTACATAATATATTATTTGTAAGTCATTTCTAGACTTCTTCTAAGTCATGCAAACGGTATGTAGTGGTCATTAAAAAGTAAGTTGATGAGTAAATATAAGTCGTTACCAAGTTTTAGATGAGATATTCGCCATTACAATTAAAACTTTACAAATAAAATTGTTTTTAAGTCCGACAGAATATATGAAAAATATATCACAAAAACTTATTTAATCGCCCTCCTATAATTATGTGTAACTGTGTGAACAACTCCTTTATTGCAATAGAAAACCCAAAATATATACTTTTTTGTGTTTTCGGTAATTTTCCTATACAAGTTCTATGTATGAACAGATAGATAGTAGGCTGGCTGGACTTATATACATAAAACAGCTATCATGGTCATCTTTTATGGCCATTAAATAGGAGAGAGACAATTAAACAAAGAAAAAAACTGAAAGGCAGCAGCAATTATCAACTAATTTTTTTTTTGTTTATAATTTTGGGTTGAAAATTAAAGATGCTTTTTAGACATTTTGTGAGTGTTACATAGAAATTTTTTCTAAAACATTTTAATATGAAACGGTTATTAATTCTAATGAGTTTTTTTTGCGAAAAAAACCTTTAAGAAAAAAATGGTATGCTGTCAAAAAACCTTTAAGAAAAAAATGGTATGCTGTCATGTTTCTTTCTTTCTTTTTTTGATAACTCATACTCATGCATTTGAAAAAAGAAAATAATAAAGATGTAATAAAAATAAATAATTTTTTTTGTAGATATCTTGAGGATATAATTTCACCTGAATTAGACGCAATTTCTTTAATTAAAAAATTTTCCAAACCCTTTTCCCTTGATTTTACAACTCAAGAACATTTTTGTAAAAAAGGGTGGTGGGTTGAGATGTATGATGAGTTACTAACTGACAGACAGACAGTTAGGGAAAATAATTATGTAATATTTGAAGGCAAAAAGTCTGACTAAAGGGTTGTGGATTTGGCATCACTCAGTAAAGTTAAGAATTCATTCATTTTCAGTCATTTATACCAAGTTTGTTCTGTGACTGATTCTTCAAATTATGAAAATGTAAAAAATATTTGTTGTAGATTTAACTGTCAATATGTCTGTCAGACTGTCAGCAACATTTTCTTGTATATTTTTTTTACTAATTTACTGTTACACACCACGAAGAAAAAAAAAAAACGTTCAAATTAAAAAATAGAAAATTAAAAAAGACCTTATACGAAAGAAGTAAAAAGTAACACAAAAATGGTTAAATACTCACCCACATTCCTTGTATATATTGGGAAAACTTTTGAAGAGCTGTAATGGTAAGAAAATACCAGGAGTTAGTATTTATTTAGATGCTAATTTTTGGGGGAAAAAACAGTAAAAAAGAAATTAAAATAAAGAAATTGTTTAATTAGGAAACAAGGCATGTGTTAAGGTATTTATCAGGGAGAATTTTTCCAAATTTTTTTAATGCAACTCATTTTGGGTTCTTTTTTTAATTTCAAATTTAACGGAAATCCTTAAGGCTATTGACAAAGGCCACTTAAACTAATCCTTAATAAGAAATTGTTTTCTTGATGTTGTAAAACTCTTAATAAAGCTTTTTTAATTGAAAATTATTTCATTTTATTGAAATTTTTATTGTCAATAAACAGGATTATTACAGCCTTAACCTTCGTGAGAATGGTAATCCTAATAGTAAGCGGTTTAAGCTACATATGTCCGTCTGTCTGCCAGCCTGTCTGTCTTTCTGTCTTCATGATTTTCAGAAGACATGATTCTTTCTTTCCGAAAGACATATAAATAAAATTACTTTAAAAAAAAAACGTTGATTTCATTCTAGTTTTATCTACCTATTTAACAATTGTTATTCTTTTATAATAAACTTTCCTTCAAGCCAGTCATTAATCACTTTCTTTAACATGCAGATAAACAAAAGTTTGAATCTATTTCTTGCTATTTTTTTCTCTTACCACAACAACTTATGACAACAAATTATCTTGACTGTATTGCATGCTAATTATACATAATTTTGTGTTGAAAAAAAACATGTTTGTGTAGTATCAGAGTAAAGTTAGCCACAAATATAAGAACTGCAACGCAAAGTAGCCATAAATATTTATTACCAGCAAGTTTCTTTTGCTGGAATTATTTTTAGCATTAAAAGAAATACCTACAATAGGAGTAAGGAGAAATTACCACGAATATTTAATACCATACCAAGTATGAAGGGAAAAAAACACATTTGCAATATAATCGCAATCAATATGTTCTAAAGTTTAATAAATACATCTTTCCTAATTAACTTATTACAGTAGTTGGCAGTACGTTAACCTATTATTCCATGGGTTTGGGGTTTGAATCTCACCTTAAAAACTGATCCGTCAATGTACTTGATTACCAACTACATAACAGACTAAAACATCTTCATTTTGCTGCATAACGTTATTTTAGGAATATTTAAGTTGCGTTGCAAATTGTAAAGAAATTAGCATATTATAGCATTAAACTTACTACTTACACATTTTCTTTCAATCTAAGTCCAATATGTAAATGATGAATAGAAAATAAGACGTGAGAAGTTTTTCTGTTTGTATATTTATATTCCGAATATAAGAATTGCACACTTTATTATCATAAGGTAAATTACATTTAAAAGCTTTCACAGTAATGTTTAAATTAAAACTAAAATAAAAGCAAGTAAAGTGCGATATTAAAATAGAACTGAACTAGAACTGAACTGGAACTGAACTGGAACTGAACTGGAACTGAACTGGAACTGAACTGGAACTGAACTGGAACTGAACTGGAACTGAACTGGAACTGAACTGGAACTGAACTGGAACTGAACTGGAACTGAACTGGAACTGAACTGGAACTGAACTGGAACTGAAACTGGAACTGACTGGAACTGAACTAGAACTGAACTGGAACTGAACTGGAACTGAACTAGAACTGAGCTGGAACTGAACTAGAACTGACCTAGAACTGAACTAGAACTGAAGTAGAACTGAACTAGCACTGAACTGGAACTGAACTAGAACTGAACTAGAACTGAACTAGAACTGAACTAGAACTGAACTAGAACTGAACTAGAACTGAACTAAACTGAACTAGAACTGAACTAGAAACTGAACTAGAACTGAACTAAACTAGAACTGAACTAGAACTGAACTAGAACTGAACTAGAACTGAACTAGAACTGAACTAGAACTGAACTAGAACTGAACTAGAACTGAACTAGAACTGAACTAGAACTGAACTAGAACTGAACTAGAACTGAACTAGAACTGAACTAGAACTGAACTAGAACTGAACTAGAACTGAACTAGAACTGAACTAGAACTGAACTAGAACTGAACTAGAACTGAACTAGAACTGAACTAGAACTGAACTAGAACTGAACTAGAACTGAACTAGAACTGAACTAGAACTGAACTAGAACTGAACTAGAACTGAACTAGAACTGAACTAGAACTGAACTAGAACTGAACTAGAACTGAACTAGAACTGAACTAGAACTGAACTAGAACTGAACTAGAACTGAACTAGAACTGAACTAGAACTGAACTAGAACTGAACTAGAACTGAACTAGAACTGAACTAGAACTGAACTAGAACTGAACTAGAACTGAACTAGAACTGAACTAGAACTGAACTAGAACTGAACTAGAACTGAACTAGAACTGAACTAGAACTGAACTAGAACTGAACTAGAACTGAACTAGAACTGAACTAGAACTGAACTAGAACTGAACTAGAACTGAACTAGAACTGAACTAGAACTGAACTAGAACTGAACTAGAACTGAACTAGAACTGAACTAGAACTGAACTAGAACTGAACTAGAACTGAACTAGAACTGAACTAGAACTGAACTAGAACTGAACTAGAACTGAACTAGAACTGAACTAGAACTGAACTAGAACTGAACTAGAACTGAACTAGAACTGAACTAGAACTGAACTAGAACTGAACTTGACATATTTTATTGATGTCTAAAATTCATTTGTTTGTCGTATTACTGTTATTTATTCAATTCTACAGATTTAAACTAAATCTACAGAATTATATGATATTTATCTCATTATGTAAAAATCCTTGGAACGATTTCAGTCTTTAGACTAAACAATGTTCTGTTCTTCAGTTAAATAAAAAAAATAAACAAAATCCTTTAACGTCAGTAAAGTTTTTGTTTATTTTAACTTTTTTCGCAACCCCCTTGAAAAAACGTCATTTTCATAAAGTATTTCCAAAACATACATCAACAAAAAGAAGCAAGAAATATGTAAGTACCATCAGTAGCACCAGCACCATCCATCCCTTAACACTTTTTCCTTTTTCTTGTTTTTGCCAAAAAGAAAGTTTTCTATCTAATTAAAAACATCTCAATGAGACGTCGACATCATCATCATATCATCTTAATAATAATTTTTAAGGAGTAAGTTTGTTTAATTTTATATTTTGTACTTTTTTGTATATTATTTTTTTTTTCTTTTATTTTTAATAGAATAAGCCGGAAGTGTTGATTCTCAACATCATTACCAACATATCATCATACTTAATTCTTTATCTTTACAGTTTTTTTTGGTATGTGTATGTATTTTTAATTTTTTTTCTTATATTTCGTTGGCTGTAAACAACAGCATTTTTATGAACTGAAAAGAAGGGTTTTTTTTGAAAAAAGAATAGCAAACTTTAAGAAGTTTTTCATTTGATATTAAACATTAAAATTAAAAAAATAATAAACACCAAAAAATCGTAAAAACTTTTTAATGAGCTGAAAAGTGCGTATGTGAGTTTTCTTTAGTTGTTTTCTTATTCGCCATTATACAGTATTAAATCCACAGAAAAGGGTAAATGCTGGATAATTGCAACATGAGTAGAGAGTAGTAGTTGTGAATGCAACAGCATCAATGCCAGGATATGGCAGCAGAAATGAAACTTATGACTTTTTGACAGTTTGTTTGTTGTAGTTGTTTTTCTTTTATTTTCGAGAAATATTTAATAAACAAATATTATTTTAGTTAAACAGATAATTAAACTGGTATATGACTTTCTGATATATAAGTTAAAAAATAATAAGGTTTAAACTCACAATGCTTTTAAATATTTCCTAAGTTAAACTTTAATTTTTTTAGGCCGAAATTATGTTCCTGTTCTAGTTAAGTTCTAGTTCAGCTCTAGTTCAGTTCAAGTTCAGTTCTAGTTCAGTTCTAGTTAAGTTCTAGTTCAGTTCTAGTTCAGTTTTAGTTCAGTTCTAGTTCAGTTCCAGTTCAGTTCTAGTTCAGTTCTAGTTCAGTTCTAGTTCAGTTCTAGTTCAGTTCTAGTTCAGTTCTAGTTCAGTTCTAGTTCAGTTCTAGTTCAGTTCTAGTTCAGTTCTAGTTCAGTTCTAGTTCAGTTCTAGTTCAGTTCTAGTTCAGTTCTAGTTCAGTTCTAGTTCAGTTCTAGTTCAGTTCTAGTTCAGTTCTAGTTCAATTCTAGTTCAGTTCTAGTTCAGTTCTAGTTCAGTTCTAGTTCAGTTCTAGTTCAGTTCTAGTTCAGTTCTAGTTCAGTTCTAGTTCAGTTCTAGTTCAGTTCTAGTTCAGTTCTAGTTCAGTTCTAGTTCAGTTCTAGTTCAGTTCTAGTTCAGTTCTAGTTCAGTTCTAGTTCAGTTCTAGTTCAGTTCTAGTTCAGTTCTAGTTCAGTTCTAGTTCAGTTCTAGTTCAGTTCTAGTTCAGTTCTAGTTCAGTTCTAGTTCAGTTCTAGTTCAGTTCTAGTTCAGTTCTAGTTCAGTTCTAGTTCAGTTCTAGTTCAGTTCTAGTCAGTTCTAGTTCAGTTCTAGTTCAGTACTAGTTCAGTCCTAGTTCAGTTCTACTTCTGCACTTTCAATAGTCAGAAAATATTTTCAACTTGCTTCTGTGCGTATATATTTTTAAATGGAAATCTAACAAATCCATAAAAAAATAAAAACCAATAGTTTGTGTTTTCAAGAAAGAATCATAATAATTTTTCATATACGATTTTATATACACATGAAATGTCTACTATTTAGTTGGCACACATAAAAACAAACACATATTTAAATGTCCTTTCTTTCCACATATTTATTGTTCCATACGTAAGTTACCACTACATCAACATTCTCATCATCAGCATTCTAACAGCATGCAGTAGGAGTTCAAGAAATGCAAAATGAAATGAAAAGAAAAAAAAAAAAAAAAACCCTAGAAGAAACTGAAAACAAAACCGAACCTTACAATACTTAAAACCACAACCACAAATTGGAATAAAAAGCCTAAAGCATTAAGGACATACACTTCTACCTATATACTGCGATACACAGTGCAAGCCCGTTCGTTGATGAGGTTCATGATGGTGATGATGATGAGTTGAATTGACGAGGACATAGACTTAAACGGAAATAACAAAAGAGACAAGAAATATGGAAAAAATATGCAGCAGTATTAAACTGAACAGAATTGAAATCATCATAATTTTTCTTTTTTAGAAAGGATACTATGCATTGGTTGCCAGTAGTTCGGGAGGACTGGGTTCCGAAAATGTTTTTTTTTTTTTATTATTAGCAGCTATTTTTACGTTACTAGATCAGACATTGAATTGCTAAAAGTCTTCTTTGCAACACTAAGATAAGGAGAGACTGCCTCTTTATGGTATAAAGACTATACATATAAGTCTCAAATGAACCTAAAAAATAGTGGTACTTTGTTTCCTTTTAAAACTATTGGGTTGTTTTACTCATAAGAGGATATGAATTGAAACCGTTATTATTATTACGAAGGATGTGGAAGTATATGGCACAACTTATACATTCAGACACATGGCCGTTGTTGTGCTCTCATACTCAAGTAATTGTTGAAAACCAACGAAGTATTTCCCTACGGTTATAAGAGTAAAAAGTAGCCGGCGGTCATAAGTAAAAAAAGGAAGAAGAAGGTAGTAAGTACTATAGAGGAATGACTGGTTGAACGACGAATGAACAAATTCAACATCATCATATACTGTTTGTGTATAGCTTCTTGTATGGTAAGAACAACAACAAAAAAATCCACATAATACACCTTCAATGTATAAGTGTATGATGGTGGAATATTTTAGTCATAAAGTACCAGTGGAGACGATGTACTATTATGATGAAGGTTATATTTGCTATATGATGGTTTGGTAAGTATTCGTGTGTTAATATACTACCACAAACACAAGCTTGAACTTATATGAACTGTGTGTGCAACAAAAATGTGGAAATAGAATTTAAGTTGACAGGATATAGTCGTAATTAAGCTTGAATATGATGCTTGAATGATGCAGTAGTGTAAGTGTTTAAATCGTGATTAAAAATCAAAGTATTGTTGTGATGTCTTTAAGGAAATAAATCTTAATGTTGGGAGGTTGTTTTTTTTTTTTTAATTTAAAATAGTTGTTATGCTTTGAATTTTGAGAAGTTACATAAACATTTACTTAGAAAACTTTAATATCTAACGCGATAGAACCTAAGATATCTCCTCCAGCAGACATAGGAGCATTCGAATTTCAAAAAAAGTAAAAGTGCTATATTCGGCTATGCCGAATGGCAGTAAAACCAACAGACATCCAATATACGAAACGAAATACACAAAAAAAAAACAAAAACAAAATACAAAACGCAATGAAACCAACAGACATCCAAACATACGAAACTGAATGCACCAAGAAACAAAAACAATATACACAAGGCAATGAAACACACAGCCATCCAAACATATGAAACAAAATACTCGATGAATAAGCAGTGTTGTTGTTGTTGACAGACGGAGATAGCTTAATCAACTCTGCTACCTATAAGAATCCAGAATATATATACTTTATGGGGTCGGAAAATTATATTATAGAAATTACAAACGGAATGACAAACTTATATATACCCTTCTGACGAAGGTGAAGGGTATAATAAGATATAACGTTTTTGGTGGAAAGTAATCAATCAAACTATGTTGGAAAAAGTTGATATTTATTAAAATAATGGTAAAATAATTGAATTAAGACTCAAGGAAAGAAAATCGGTAATGTACTGGAATCGGTCCATTATTTCACATATTCCCCATTAAATGTTCTCCCCAACTGGTTACAGAGGACTGCAATATTCACTGTAAACATTTTTTTGGATTGGTTCATATTTAGTTTTACATATACTTCTATCGGAAGTCACTTTAAAGATCATTTTCATTATCTCAATCTTCAATTATCGCTAAAACGGTAGGAAAGTGGAGTAACAAACACGACACAAAAGTTCTTATCCTTTTCGGTTATATTTTACATATCCACCTATTTGTAATTACTTATTTAAGTCCTTATTTGTAGCGAGCATGGTAATTACTTGGGTCCAATGACTTTGCTGTTTAAAATAATGAGTTGAAATATTAATGTATAAGTAGTGAAAAGTATTTACTAATTTTTCTCATTACTATTCAATATAAGTTTTTGCTGGGTAATTATGTACATTTTTCTTTCACAAATTTGTTCTTCACATTTGAAGAGTTTACTTCCAAAATAATTTCAGTGGAACAAGAAATTTCTTAATTTCCATGTAAAAATTTTGACTCAAAATATTTAAAAGAAATTCATAGAAATGTCATCAAACTATTTCCGGTGAAAATACTTTATATATTTCTGTACATTTGTTGCAGAATACTTATTGGTTTCCTTGACTACAAATTAACACTAGAAACGCCTAAAAATCATTAATATTTTTTAAGGAATTTATTATTAATATGTTTTTATATGAAAAATAATTGATATTTTTATTAGATTCTTCATGTGTTTATTATATAAGAAAATTGGTAGATTTAGTGTTAAAGCTAAAGATCCTTTAGTGGTACAGTATGTACCTAACTCAATACTCTTTCATATAAACTACCACACATGCACTCAACAATGACCGGCGGCTAATAATGGTTTTAAAAAAAGGTTGATATGAAGAAGCTACGCTTGAAATACTTTTACACACAAAGTAACAAGTAGCCTTTCCTGTTCTATACTAGCAGATTTAAAAGGAGTCGAAGTATACTTTTGGGCAATATTTTTCTATATGAATATTAATATGTATTTTTGATTAGACAGAAAGTCATTTGTAATTTTTGTGTTCTAAGGTAATCACATCAAAACAAGTCACATTTTTTCTGAGCTGAACCTAAAAATGTAATTACTTAACTGAACAAAAGTAATCCAATTGTAATCAAAACATCATTTCAGAGAATCACTAGACTGCCACCTCGAACTTTTGGGTTATGCAGTTACTCTTATACAACCACATCATCCTTATAGTACTGGCACTTATACTCCTCTTCCTCTAGTTTAATAAATTCTTCAAATGTGTTGTTAAATTGAACGTTTCCAGTCCAGTTGGAGAGCAAAATGTCGCCAACATCATATACATACATATACAGTCAGTATGCAATGTATACTTTTCTTTCTTGCCTTTTACTTTTTTTCTCCATTTTTACTGTATTTTCCATTTTTTCCACATCTTTTGGTTGATGCTTTATTTGGCCCTTATAAGCCTTAGGGATAGTGAGTGTATCATGGCCTTGAGGGATTACCTGCTATGTTGCCATTATTTTAACTTTGTTTCCTTTCGTGTTTGCTTTTGACATTCTCGCCGTAAATGTCCTTTCGTTTCGTTTTTTTTTTTGTGTGAATGTGTGCGAGTGTGTATGTGAAGTCAACATAAATACAAATGCAAGTAGTATGTTAAAGGCATCATGGAAAACTTAAAGAGTTTTGTTGAAGTAAGGGTAATGGGTATCATGCAATTTAGATTTTTAGGGTTATGGTGGAAGACCTTTTTACTATTAATATACATACATACATATTCGTTTTACTTTTTTAGTTTTGTTGTCTTTTCGAATCAATATATGACTTTATGTGTGTTCAATATAAAAATTAATTTGCGACAATAAGTTGTAACTACAGGTTAAAAAATTCATATTAAAAATGTTATAAAAAGTGGTTGACATTAAAAATGGTGCCTTTAAGTCATGGAAAAAATAGTTATATGAATACAGGTTTAGAGGTTGGTATAAATTTTAAATTAAAAATGTATAAATACCCAGCAAAAACTTGTATTGAAAAGTAAAACGTTAAAAAACTAATATAACCACTTTACTTATACATTAACATTTTATCTCATCACATTAATATGATGATGTCCTTGGTGGCAATTACTTATCATGTTTGCTTATAAATAAGTAATTCCAAATAGGAAGTAAAGTAAGTTATTTTCTTTTAAATAAAAATACCAATAGATAAGTCATTACTAGTCTACTTAAGAACAATGCAAATGGTATGAAAGAGTCATTAAAATGTAAGTTGTTGAGTAAATACAAGTCATTTCCAAGTTTTTGCTAGTTAAGTATATACATATTTGAAACATATGGCAAAGTCAGTTAGTCAGTCATCGTTTCTACATTGGTTCTATAGAACTCATTTTAATTCCCTAGCAAATTCTTTGAATAAATAAAAAAAAAAAACAAGTAAGAATGTATAGTCGGACATGGTCGTCCATAAAATACCCTAAAACAGTGAGTAAAAATGTTAATTATTTAAAATAATAAACCATTTAAGTTGTTTATTGCCTTAATTCCGAAAAAATTTAACAATTTGTTGACCAAAAAACGTGATTTTCTGGAAGAGGGGTTATAGGGGGTTGTATCAGATCTAAGGTCAAATGAGGTCCGATCATTACGGGCTGTATCATTTAGACTTATATGAAACTAAGTATCACCAAATTTTTAAGAGATAAAAGAACATTTAATATAATTATAAGCTCACCAGCCCTCTTCGGGAGGTACGGAGGCTAGGCAAAATAATGGACCGATTTTCAATAAGTTCCGTCCTTGGATCAAAAGAAGAGTATGTAACACAATTCATTAACCTGTAGCGTGCGCACAAGGTTTACATGGACACACACGCGGACAGATGGACAGACATAGCTAAATTGACTCAGAAAGTGATTCTGAGTCGATTGGTATATATAAGGATGTAAGATCAATATTTTTGGGTTTTATAAACATCAGCACAAATGCATAATACTATCACCACTATCTTGATGTAGGGTATAATTAAGATCAGTATTTACTTCCAATAAAATGCTTCAAGAATACATTCTCTGGAACGATAAGTAAATTTAGTAAAAAATCTTATTTCTAATGTAAAATCGTATATAGTGAAAAATATAATGTTTCTGAAAAGTTGAACTTTTAGTGAAAAATCATATTCTTGGTGAAAGTCGTAATTTTAGTGAAAAATTGAATTTGCAGTGAAAAATTGAATTTTTAGTGAAAAATTGAATTTTTAGTGAAAAATTGAATTTTTAGTGAAAAATTGAATTTTTAGTAAAAAATCTTATTTTTGTTAAAAATTTTTAGTAAAAAGTTTTATTCTTAACGAAAAATCGTATTTTTAGTGAAAAAAAACATTTTAAATGATTTTGAAGCAAAAACAAAAATATGATTTTACTGATCGATGAACATTTTCCAGAACAGTTCTTACGAATATATGTTATATAAATCTTCCTGAAAATAAGAATCGGGATTGACAAATTTAAGTAATAATATTGAAGTCGTAAGTTGAGTTTCGTTAGACCGAATTTATTGACTTCTTGAAAAAATAATTAAATTGAAACTAGTGTTCAACAGTTGTTGACCGATTCTCTTACAACTTGAAAGAACGATATCGGTTGATACTTATATGGCAATTTCGGGGTTTATTTATACTCATGGAAAACATTTGGGGAAATCTTGATTAAAAAGAGAACATTTTTGTATTGATTCAGTACTGGTGATGAAATATGGATCCACTACAAACAACCAGCCGAGTGAGTATACATAGCGCTAAGGTAATGCTCGGAATTTGGTGAGACCAGACGGATCGTGTTAGGCCATCACAAAGAGATCTGTATCCGTATACAATTACTTCGCTTGAAGCGAACATTGGCTGCAAAATATACGAACTAATATACTGACAACGATCGGCTACATGTCACAAAATCACTTTAGGGAAAAGTGGTTTGTCCAGACTAGGTCTCGTACAACTACTATTGGTTTTGAACAATGCAGAACGCTTTAACTGGAATACGCTTTTGCTATCACAGAATCTGGGCAGCGATAACAATAGTCTCTACATTGATGGAACCAAAATGTATCAAAGATCCATCCTTTAGCAAATAAAATGCCCAAAATTTGAATCAATTTTTCATTGCATTACAAACGCCTAAATCCCACCTTTCTCTAGTGATACATTTGTTAGCAACTTTTAGTTACTTTCTCGAACATGCCAAAGGTATTTGGACAGTTCGTTAAATGTCCATCCATTTATCGTTGAATATGTATTTAAAAATGTAATTCAACTTTGATAAATAGTTGTCTTATAACTATTTGAAAATGTGCATACATCGTAATTTGTGTTGAAATATCAGAATACTTTTTCTCATTGTTTGTTTGTTTTTCGGTGAGGTTTACAACAAACAAAATGTGAAATTTTAATATTATTGCATTTGACAGCTGAGTTTATGTTAAATTAGTGCACAAATTTACTTTACAAAGTGTATAAATTGGTTTTCATAACGCCTCATTTAACTCGAATGGAAAAAACAAACAATCCTACACAAGTCCTCCCACAACAATATAGACAAACCTCATACAAGTTGTTGCAAGTTGTGTCTCTTTCTCTCTCTCTCTTGTGTGTGGAAATGCCACTTGCTACATGTGTTTTTGTTTGTACTTTTCAAATGCAAACACAACCAATATTCAATGCAGTCCAGTGTATATGGTATCACTTTGACTATTCAGGTGTGTAATAGTAAACAATTTTACTCACTGCACTTTGGCATTCAGGAATGCATTCAATGCAATTTTCCCTTCTCCTGCTACCCTCTAGACCTACAATTACAATTGCATTGATCAATTTGAAATGCAACTGTATATGAATTATGAATTAAATAACAAAAATCCTAGGCTTTGACTATAAACACTGACTGCATGTGTTTAAATGTAGGTGTGTGGGTTTGTTAGGTAGTATGGAAGCTGAGAAGTGTAACTGTAGTGGTATTGGTTGGTTGTATTCCGTGTAGTGGTTGCTATATTACCGCTTACTTTTAAGATTTTGATGGTTTTAAATTACAGATCATTATGTATGATTTTGGACTAGTGACTTTTTCTTTTAAGTGTCAGTGGTTTTAATTACTGACCTTTAGGCAGCAATTTTAAATGCGTGTCAAAATCGTGAAACCACAAGGTAATAGCAGTTATTGGTATGCATTTGTGCAGGTCAATATATGGCAGGTCAATGGTGGCGTATTTTTATTTTGTTTGAGATGAATTGCGTAACTCATACGTAATTGAGTTGCAATACGTTTAACTGAATGATGATTTTGTTTCATTATTCAAAAGGAGAAGGACTAAGTTTAGGTTAGTACATTTTTTTTTTCTGTTAGGACCAGCACTCAGAGGATGACCCCTACTCATGCAGTGCATTGTGTTGGAACTAGGAGGGAGGATGGAGGGAGTAGTGTTTGTGGACATTCGATTTAAACGTACCCACATTGCAAGTGACAGGAAAGACTTCTGGGAGAAGTTTGTTCCACATACGAACAGTACGACTAAAGAACGTATTCTCTCTGTAGTGCATTGTGTGATCCGCTGGCCAATCGACCACAAATGGGTGTGCTCTTGCTGAATGTAGGGTGTTACGTGTGAATATGCGGGTTTCGGGAACAAGTTCCCTAATTTTATAGGAATACATTCCATTGTAGTGTCGATAGAACAGTGTAACGCACCCCACATTGCGACAATGCTCCAGTGAATCAATAGAGTTAAGTACCTTCGCCCTCTCCTGTACGCGGTTGAGTAGCCCCAAAATAGACTTTGAAGCGCCGGCCCATACATGAGAGTTGTATTCCATTTTAGGTCAGATGTAGGTGGTATAGATAGTAAGGAGGTCAGAGGGATTGAAGTATGTCTTACACCTTTTGAGAAAACCGAAACACTTGAATGCTTCTTTCGAACATCACATTGTATCCTTGTGCCCAGAACATCAAGAGCTTCTAACTCCTTAATATTTACACCACCCATAAATATAGATAAAGTACAGGCAAAGTCGTTCGTAATAACCGAGAATTCGTTACAAACGAGTTCGTTATAAGCGAGTTTAACTGTAACATGATTTATCGTGCGTTTGTGCGTTAAAACACAACATTGAGTCTTACGTGCGTTGAAATCGACTCTATTAGCACGACCCCATTCAGTACATTGTCATGTTATAGCCCATTTTTGGGTTAATTATTTGATCAATCAATTTTATCAGTTATATTTAAATTAAGCTGAATATTCTCACAATAATTTCGCTGTATGATCACCTTTACCCAAAAATGGCTTAAATTAGTTTCTTCTTGATTCGTGCTTGAATCAAGTATTTTGTACTTGGTTTAAGAAAAACTGTACTTCTGACACCGCTCTGCAATGATTTGAGTAGGGATTACTCAATTATTATTTTTTTTTTGAGTGTACCATTCAGTTGTTGTATATAGATAACCCGCAATACGAGAAATCATACCATCGGCCATTAAAATCAAGTTTTCATGGCACCGAGGTTTTGCTCTGTATTTGGTTGGATCAAAAGAGTTCCATTCCAGCAAAAATGACTCGTGCTTACTCACCAACTTACTTATCAATGACAACTGCATTAGAAAGAGTCTAGCATTGACTTACAAATAATGCATTATGTAAGTACTTACTTTTAAGCCTTGTCATATTTGTTATCGAACTAATATTGGAGCCAGAGGATGTACCCTTGTAGACAATTTTTTCTCAGAAACAAACTACTTACTTAACTCCGTAGTAAGTACTTACGTAACTCCCTATTTGTATTCGAGGGTGTTTAAATAATGATTTAAAATGCTATTGTGTAACTAAAGTTTAGCATTTTAACCTCTTACTTACTGTAATATAGGTTTTTGCTGGGATCCATTTAAATCTTTTGAAATTGGGCCATACGAAAGTAATTTGCTTATAAGCAAAACGATCGCAGCAAGTTCCCCTCCATGTTTATTTCAGAACTACAATCTTCTTCCGTCTGTTTACAATTTGTTTTGATCGATGTAGAATACTCATTGGAATACGAATCGCTTCGGAATAGGGTAGCCGAAATTTAATTGATGCTTTCGAATATATGTTTATGTTGTAACAAAGTTTCCTTTCTTTGCCTTCAAAGCAAAAGGGAAATATGATCCCTTATAATCAAAATAATATTAATTTCTTAAGTTAATAATAAATTTTCTTTTCATACTACATAATATGCTTAACTTTAAACAAATTATGTTTATTTGCATATGATTTTGATATATCCTTGAAGTGTTATAAACTTTATTTAATTATTTTATCGTTTTTAAAGTTTAATTAAATTTCACATCAAAATTATGAAAACAACAATCTCTTAACAATAGCCCACAGACAAAATTAAAACTATATGTAAATACAATATTTTTTTATTTTGTTTCACTCGATTCTGTACATTAATTATCTTAAAGTATTATTACGAATTTATTTAAATTGAAATTTTTTTTGTAATATTAACACAGAAATTTTCATATTGTCTTAATCTGCATAAATATTTTTAAAATACAGAAAGTAAAGGAAAAAAACTGAACTGAACTAAATAAATACATGCCAGAGAGTTGGAAAAATATTTAATTAACACCTTTTGTTTATTTTTAATCCTTTGATGGCTAAATCACATTAAGCTTGTTATGCTAAATATGACACACAGTCAAAGGCTACAAACTCAACCATCTATCCATCCATCCATCCATTCAACCTACCTGCCACATGTTGTTATTTTTGCTTTTATTTTATACTATTACAAATATTCACCCTGTGACTGCTGCATACACACACACACACAGACCAAGCTAATCTTAAATACAATGACTGGGAATTGTGTGATTGTGTGTCAGAGTCAAAGGCTTGTTTGATATAAAAGTAAAAATGCAGAAAATAATAAAAAGGATTCATAGAAAATGTCAATTAAAATATTAATTTGCATACAGATGAGTTCACGTACATTCTATACATACATAAACGAAAACTTACATATTGTACATGTATATAAATATTCACATATACCTATAAACATGTTTAAAGTAAATACCCCTGTAAAACTTAGAAAAAGCTTTAGCCTAAGAACGATTTTATTACTTAAAAAATTAAAATTGTAATATCAAATACGAATCTTACTTAAATCAAGCCCATTTTGGGATTAATTCATGATTTTACATTTTTAAATCAATCTTATTTTTAACTTAAATCAATTATGTATTTGAGCTGAAATAAAAAATTCTAAAAACAAGTACTTTATAAGATCACTTTTACCCAAAAAGGCTTAAATTAGGCTTTTCGTACTTAACGAATCCGAAGTTAAAGAAAGCATTTAAAGGAAAGTGTAGAAACAAACTATTTTGAATTTCTCTAGTGAAGTTGGTAAGATATCAATTTCCTTTTAAACCTATATAGGTGGTCAGTGAGATCTAATTAACTGAAAGTAAAATCAGTTTAGATTATTGCTTCGGTTTTAGGTTGGATTACGAGATATCGGGAACTGTCGTTTAGCTACGATTTATTGTGTAATCTAAACAATCTAATAAATACAATCCGAAGAGGAATACTCGATCAGGCTTTAACTAGGGTTTCGTACTTATCGGACGGATAACAATATACTAGAAAATAGACCAGTTCATGGACTTGACCAGATTAATTCATAGAATAGTCCATAGACTAATTTATAAAGTAGTCGATAGACTAGTTCATAGACTGAATGAATAGTCCATAGAGCAGTCCATGGACTAGTTGTGAGACTAGTCCATTGGCGACCCAATAGGTTAGACGGAAGACCAATTCATAGACTAGTCTATTGACCAGCCCATGATCCATGGACCGTTCTATAAACCAAACATTTGATTATTCGATACACAAGTCAATAGATTAGTCGTTGGATTAGTCTATAAACTTGTTAATGCACTGTAATGGACTAGTTTATAGATCAGTCTATCAGTCTAATCCATAGACTTATTGATGGAGTAGTCAATAGACTAGTGAATAGAATAGCCAATATACCAATGAAATGACCAGTCCATAGTTTAAACGATGGAATAGTCAATATACTTGTCCATAAATTAGTCAATAGACTATTTCATATGTTATTAAATATTCTATTGAAAGAAATATTTAATAGACTTTCCAAGGACATTATAAAGACCTATTCCATAGAGTAGTTTATAGCCTAGTTTATATATAATCTAGTCCATTTGATGGATTAATCCATAGAATAGTCCAGATACTAGCTAGCATTTAAATCCACAGACTAGTCAATAAAATAGTATAGTTGCAGTTCAAGGTGCCTATATTCTCCGGTGTATCTTCTCTGTATTACGCAGGGACAGTACAGTGAGTGGTATTATCTATGAATTGCTAAACATTGCATGAACATTTAGTGTTAAACAAACATTCAAATAGAATGAGAAAACAAAAACATACAGCATACTTTTGGGATAATTAATTAATGTTGAATTGAAATTTTTACTTGGAAATATCTAATCATTTATTTGTATTTCTTTTATTTATTAAGATTTCCATAGAACATTCAAAATGTTTTGATCTAAAATGGACAAAAAAATTATGAAAAGGATTTGTATAAAAAAGGATGTGTATAAAAAGTGTGTAAATGTGTATAAAAAGTGTAGATATTTTCTTAAAGTCGACTTTTAGTCATAAACCAGTTTCCAATGAAACTTGATTTGGTACAAGCATTATCATTTTCTATAAAATGCTTTCAGACATTATACTAATAGGCATTAATAACTTTCAAAGGAAATTCTAAATGAAATTTCTTAACAATTTTAATTTGAAATTTCCAAAAAATTTACAAAATAGGATTTAAAAAATAAAATTTTAAATTCTTGTTCAAAATTGTAAACTGCTAAGTAACTAAAACCAATAATGGGAGATAAGAAATATTAGTGAAAAGTGTATAGACATATGTACTTATGTACCCCTATATACATACATATATGTATGTATGTGCTACCTACGAGTGCGTGTTAAAAGTATATGATGCACTTAAAAGCCAAATGTCTTTGTCAAATATGAAATATCAAGAAAGCTTAAATAAGCTGCAGGGAAGACAGACAATACCCAACAACATCAGTCACAACAGCAACAACAACAACAACTAATAGGAGTATCATCTTCATATCATGGTTTAAGCAGGATAAGTTTTATGAAACCACGAATATACAACATGGAAACTATCACAGGCGAACCAACTACAATGAGAGTAACTGGGTGGGTGTAGGAAACAATTTTTCATCAGCACTTTGTTTCAATAACCTCAAGAACTATATAAATGATATGCCTGGCAAGGAGGTCGTTAATGTCATACATGCTCTTGTATTTGTTTTAAATATGAATGCATGCATGTGTGCAAAAATATCTGTCCCCTTACGAAGTTATAGCCCATTTGCCATAACAGCCATAAGAACCTATTTTCGAGGAAAAAAAAAGATGAAAATAGCAAAACTCTTGTTTTCAGAGTAAGTACAGCAGGAAAATCCTTATGAATATGTAAAAGATGTTTGGTTGTATATAAGATGTTCATGTATAGTTGCAGTTGTTTAAAAAGGGGGGAAATAGGCTGTTGTTATAGTGCAACTTCCTGAACGTATTTCCTTTCTGTCGTCTTATAAATATTTTCTCATGGCTGCCAACTGATGAAGAGGATGACTAAAATGATGATGGTGATGATGATGACGATGACTGTGTTGGCGTTGACGACAATACTTGGCTGTTGTTATCTCTACAAGTAAGTAACCAACCAGGCAAACAAACATTCAACCATCTATCTATCTATACAACTACAAACATAAAGAAGAACTCGAAACCCTTACATTTACAAGACACACAGACAAACCTACTGTGGTAGATTCAGTCAGTCAACCATTTGTATTTGCAAGCATGGCTTGCAGGTGTGTAAAGCATCATCTCAACTGAACCTCAACTCTACTCATCTTTAACTTACACACTCACACATTCACTATGGATCATTTAAGAATTCTTTGAAATATACGTATTTACTTACTTACATACTATCACTAAATCACACACTGCATTGCAGTCATCAGTCAGTGAGTCAGTCTCACACAGTTCCATCTAACTGACTTCTTTTGCCTTTCTTTCTAACTGTCCCTCCATCCAAACATCATTTCTTTCATTATCCTGCCAGTGAATCCCTGGCTTTTGTTGCCTTGTCATATACGAACGACTTTACCTTTGCTCTTATAACCAGGCATTTTTCCCCTTCTCCTATTATCACCCACTCCCAGTTTTATTTGTGTTTCATTTCGATGTTTTTTTTTTGTTTCCCTCGATTTTCATTTTCTTCTTCTTTTGCCACATTTATTCATCCATTCATATGAGTTTCGTGGAAGTCAGTCAGCAAGCAAGCAGCATTATGTCAAATGAGAATAAAACGTAACGAAACCGTAACTCTATAAGAAACAACATTGAAAGTAAGTAAGTTTATGTTTTGTTGTGGCAGATGAAATGTACACACATGTATGCATGTGAGTGTGTGTATGTGTACACTATAATGCAACTAATTTGGTTGCATTTCTGCCTCGAGACTCATTTCACCGTGTGGTGGTGCCGTGAAAATTGAATACGTTGTTGGCTGGTTCCTGTTGTACTTACTTATACATACAGCGATTCAAACACAAGTCTACAATACTTTTGCTAAGAGTAGTTTCTTACTTGGTGTAACCATATATACCGTTTATATCTATCTTTCCACGTACGTTTGTATGTATATATGTACATATATGTATGAGTGCATTCTGTGTGTGTGTTTATAACTAACTATATTAAAGTATCTTGTGCGGATGTAGGATTACTATGTAGATATGTATTGAAAACATTGGTTTGTGGAAGCATTTGTGTAAGAAGGACATCATTTCTTCGAAGTAACTCCCTACCTACCCTACCTAACTAACTAACTAACTAACTAACTAACTAACTAACTAACTAACTAACTACTAACTAACTAACTAACTACTAACTAACTAAACTAACTACTAACTAACTAACTAACTAACTACTACTAACTAACTAACTAAACGACTAACTAACTAACTAACTAACTAACTAACTAACTAACTAACTAACTAACTAACTAACTACTAACTAACTAACTAACTACTAACTAACTAACTACTAACTACTAACTAACTAACTAACTAACTAACTAACTAACTAACTAACTACTAACTACTAACTAACTAACTAACTAACTACTTAACTAACTAACTAACTAACTAACTACTAACTAACTAACTAAACTAACTAACTAACTAACTAACTACTAACTAACTAACTAACTAACTAACTAACTACTAACTAACTAACTAACTAACTAACTAACTAACTAACTAACTAACTAACTAACTAACTAACTAACTAACTAACTAACTAACTAACTAACTAACTAACTAACAACTAACTAACTAACTAACTAACTAACTAACTAACTAACTAACTAACTAACTAACTAACTAACTAACTAACTAACTAACTAACTAACTAACTACTAACTAACTAACTAACTAACTACTAACTAACTACTAACTAACTAACTAACTAACTAACAACTAACTAACTAACTAACTAACTAACTAACTAACTAACTAACTAACTAACTAACTAACTAACTAAGCTAACTAACTAACTAACTAACTAACTAACTAACTAACTAACTAACTAACTAACTACTAACTAACTAACTAACTAACTAACTAACTAACTAACTAACTAACTACTAACTAACTAACTAACTAACTAACTAACTAACTAACTAACTAACTAACTAACTAACTAACTAACTAACTACTAACTAACTAACTAACTAACTAACTAACTAACTAACTAACTAACTAACTAACTACTAACTAACTAACTAACTAACTAACTAACTAACTAACTAACTAACTAACTAACTAACTAACTAACTAACTAACTAACTAACTAACTAACTAACTACTAACTAACTAACTAACTAACTAACTACTAACTAACTAACTAACTAACTAACTACTAACTAACTACTAACTAACTAA
The DNA here is from genome assembly GCF_015586225.1 of Lucilia sericata. Lineage (NCBI taxonomy): Eukaryota > Metazoa > Arthropoda > Insecta > Diptera > Calliphoridae > Lucilia > Lucilia sericata. Next base: position 43,697 of record NW_023995575.1, on the reverse strand, counting down.
CTAACTAACTAACTAACTAACTAACTAACTAACTAACTAACTAACTAACGAACTAACTACTAACTAACCTAACTAACTAACTAACGACTAACTAACTAACGAACTAACTAACGTAACTAACAAAGAGGAATTCTTCTAAACATGCGAAATTTTTTTTGGAAATGGCATTTTCTCTATCCAATACTAGCGGCAAGGTATTATCGTATGTATAGATGTAGATGAAGTTGTGTGTTTGTTGGCATGTTAAATGTTGTTGTTATTCATATTTTCTCCAGTTGTCTGTTTATTGTATTTCCCTTTAACTACTACCACTATACACATATGACTACAGTTTTTCCTGTGAGGGGTCGTATAAACATAAGCCTTCAATATAAAAAGTCATCTTACAATACGTTGCTTAACTTACCAAATTATTTAAATCAAAAGTTTGGAATGTACATTTCTGAACGATCGAATACTAGATCGTTAATTAATACAACTTGTAGGGAAAAGTATATTTACAACTCCTTATTATATAAGGCCTATTTAATACATAACCTTACCTTTGGCTCTAGGTCTTTCTTCTTACATGTTTATGTCTGTATGTAAGTTCATATTTTACTGCGTTTATACTTGTGTGTTTATGTTCCCTTTTTCTTGTTTTCTTGATTTCCTTTACCGTTGCTCTTAATGGGCCTTAGGGATTTTTTAAGTTTTCTGTGTATTTAAAGTACAAGTGTATTCTCATATACATTTCATTCTCTAGAATATGAGTTATTTGATCAAAAAGCATAAAAGAGAAAAAGGAGAAAAAAAAAAAAAAAAAAAAACGGTTTCCTCGTTTTTTTAGCCCAAAGGTCAGTGGTGAAAGTAATGAAAATATAACTCCTTTTGCTACACGTTACTTAACTTTATTCTTACTTTTTTATCTTTGTTTATATTTGTATATGTGTGTTTTTTTTTTCTTCTTTTTATAAATTTATTAATGTTGACGCATTTTTATAAAAGTTACTGTAACACATTTATGTTTGAAATGACAATATTGCAAAAATATATAAATAAATATTCAGTTATAATTGCATTCGGTGAACTCATTTAGCTGGGTGTACGTATAAACTATTGGTATTTTAAATACTAGATAACAAAGGAACTGCATACTCTATTATGGGCTGGGTCAAAACAATAAGATTATAAGAGAATATTTGTGAAAAATTCAGCTCTTCGACTTTTCTTATTTGGTCCCTATTTTGCTTTCAGCAGACAGTCGGATGGAATGATGGACAATCGGACATGTCTAGCTTGATTTAGAATCTTAAAAGGATCCAAAGTATATAATAATACATATGTATGTAATGTACCATTAATTTAAATGAGTTATAAATTCAATCTTCCTGAGAGTGATTATCGAAAATGTTGAACTACGGATATGGCCATTAATCAAATAAAACTAATATTGATCTTGCTGCAGTCATTGCTGTAGGTTATCATATAATCCTAACATGTTCGTCCATATTTTCTATTTGTTTTTTGTTTTATTAAAAATTCCATTAACTTTTAAAATCAATTTGCCATATTTTTATACAAAAAAATTTTAATTATTTTTCTTTTATGTTTATTACAAACAATTTATAATGAAAAAATAAAATTTGCCTAAATTTATCCATTATTACTATTATTTATTAATTGTTCATCAATTGTATTGATTTTAAACAAAACACCAGATTTATATTAAATTTTGTTTATGAAACCCTTAAGGCAATTTAAAATTATTGTATGTCAAATATAAACTACATATTTTTTTCTGGAATAAAATAAAATGCAATGCGACACAAATATTTTATAAAAGTAATTTGTGCACTTTTTTGTGCATGTGGCAATAAAAACAATAACAGTTCAAAAAAAAAAAAAAAAAAAACTGCTGAAAAAAACAAAACGCCATAATAAATATGAAATGAATGTATAATAAAATATTTCATTAAAATCAGAACAGAAACAGGACAGTGGAACCTTAATAGTTAATGTTCTCATTGCTCTAGTTTAGGGCAAAATACATTCTAGGATGGATTTCCTCTATGGACGGCAATAACATATGTCAGAATAATTGGGATTAATATGAAAATATGGATATTATCCTAATTACTTAGCGACGACAGGTATTACTGTTAACTTATTTTATTCTGAGTCATTCAAATCCATACATAATATTGATGCACACAGAACAAACTAAAATAAAAATTAAAACCTATATAAAACCCTGCATTTTTTATAACTTTTACAGAGGTCTACCAAGAAAAAAGTATAAAATGAACTTTTTACATAAATCCTATAAAAAAGCACATACAAAAGTACTTACATGATACCAATATGTATGTGTTGTTTTAAAAAGTATTATTTACAACGTTTTTTTATACACACATACATATTAATATATTTTTAAATCTTTATTTTCTTTTAACAAAAGTCATAAATGTCACAATAAATACAAATATAATGTCACTCATGGCATGAAACATTCATAACAACTACAGCATTATCATCAATGTCATAATGATCATCGTCATCATCGGCAGCTGCATCAACAGCCACCAAGTTCCAGTATCCAGTTTAAATATGAAGAGGAGTGTTGTTGTTTCTTTTTTTTTAATGCATGCAAATAAATGACAATATAAACGGATGAGTGAGTGAATGAAAGGTTTGTTGTAATGCACCCCATATATGGCAGCAACATTATTAGGCTGCAGTCAAAAACTTGAAACCACTGAAATCGATACATAACAAAAAACCCTCTAATTCAAACTCTTTCGAATAAGAGAGTACCTAAAGTCTAGTCTATGGTAGAGTCAACAGTCCACAGTATAGTCCATAGTCTAGTCTATAGTTTAGTCTATAGTCTAGTCTATAGTCTAGTCTATGGTCTAGTCTATAGTCTAGTCTATAGTCTAGTCTATGGTCTAGTCTATAGTCTAGTCTATAGTCTAGTCTATAGTCTAGTCTATAGTCTAGTCTATAGTCTAGTCTATAGTCTATAGTCTAGTCTATAGTCTAGTCTATAGTCTAGTCTATAGTCTAGTCTATAGTCTAGTCTATAGTCTAGTCTATAGTCTAGTCTATAGTCTAGTCTATAGTCTAGTCTATAGTCTAGTCTATAGTCTAGTCTATAGTCTAGTCTATAGTCTAGTCTATAGTCTAGTCTATAGTCTAGTCTATAGTCTAGTCTATAGTCTAGTCTATAGTCTAGTCTATAGTCTAGTCTATAGTCTAGTCTATAGTCTAGTCTATAGTCGGGTAGTCTATAGTCTAGTCTATAGTCTAGTCTATAGTCTAGTCTATAGTCTAGTCTATAGTCTTAGTCTATAGTCTAGTCTCGTCTAGTCTATAGTCTAGTCTATAGTCTAGTCTATAGTCTAGTCTATAGTCTAGTCTATAGTCTAGTCTATAGTCTAGTCTATAGTCTAGTCTATAGTCTAGTCTATAGTCTAGTCTATAGTCTAGTCTATAGTCTAGTCTATAGTCTAGTCTATAGTCTAGTCTATAGTCTAGTCTATAGTCTAGTCTATAGTCTAGTCTATAGTCTAGTCTATAGTCTAGTCTATAGTCTAGTCTATAGTCTAGTCTATAGTCTAGTCTATAGTCTAGTCTATAGTCTAGTCTATAGTCTAGCCTATAGTCTAGTCTATAGTCTAGTCTATAGTCTAGTCTATAGTCTAGTCTATAGTCTAGTCTATAGTCTAGTCTATCTAGTCTATAGTCTAGTCTATAGTCTAGTCTATAGTCTAGTCTATAGTCTAGTCTATAGTCTAGTCTATAGTCTAGTCTATAGTCTAGTCTATAGTCTAGTCTATAGTCTAGTCTATAGTCTAGTCTATAGTCTAGTCTATAGTCTAGTCTATAGTCTAGTCTATAGTCTAGTCTATAGTCTAGTCTATAGTCTAGTCTATAGTCTAGTCTATAGTCTAGTCTATAGTCTAGTCTATAGTCTAGTCTATAGTCTAGTCTATAGTCTAGTCTATAGTCTAGTCTATAGTCTAGTCTATAGTCTAGTCTATAGTCTAGTCTATAGTCTAGTCTATAGTCTAGTCTATAGTCTAGTCTATAGTCTAGTCTATAGTCTAGTCTATAGTCTAGTCTATAGTCTAGTCTATAGTATAGTCTATAGTCTAGTCTATAGTCTAGTCTATAGTATAGTCTATAGTCTAGTCTATAGTCTAGTCTATAGTCTAGTCTATAGTATAGTCTATAGTCTAGTCTATAGTCTAGTCTATAGTCTAGTCTATAGTCTAGTCTATAGTCTAGTCTATAGTCTAGTCTATAGTCTAGTCTATAGTCTAGTCTATAGTCTAGTCTATAGTCTAGTCTATAGTCTAGTCTATAGTCTAGTCTATAGTCTAGTCTATAGTCTAGTCTATAGTCTAGTCTATAGTCTAGTCTATCTAGTCTATAGTCTAGTCTATAGTCTAGTCTATAGTCTAGTCTATAGTCTAGTCTATAGTCTAGTCTATAGTCTAGTCTATAGTCTAGTCTATAGTCTAGTCTATAGTCTAGTCTATGTCTAGTCTATAGTCTAGTTTATAGTCTAGTCTATAGTCTAGTCTATAGTCTAGTCTATAGTCTAGTCTATAGTTTAGTCTATAGTCTAGTCTATAGTTTTAGTCTATAGTTTAGTCTATAGTTTAGTAAGTGTTAGCCCAGTATAAGGACAAGTTTTCCCTCTTGTAAAGTTGGCAGCATTCTAATGCCTAGATTTAAATGTGTTGCTTGTACTCCCGGTATTAAAGTAATGCAAAAGTAGTTAAAAAAAATTGCAACATCAAGTTTGTCATACAACTATGAGTGACTGTGTTTGTTATCTTTATTTTGTGAAGGGAGTGCTGAGCAATAATTCGAAACAAAATAAAAGTAACCAAGTATTTAAAACTGTGTAATTTTTAGGATTGACATACACCTATGAAATACCTTAAACGAAAGGTTTTTCATTACAAATTGCTCAATTTCAGAGCTGCATAAAGTCATCCAAATTTCGAAACATTGCCGTTTTTCAATTTCTTCAAGTTAATAAACATAACTCGTGGTAGAAACTTCCAATAAATAAATTGGTTTACAGTTTTTTTATTAAATAATATCAATATTTTTTATTTTTCAATTTGGTATGCCGGTTGTAGTGAAAAATATTAAAAAACTTTATAGAACATACAAATAGTACGTAACCATACACATTCTTATACATATTTGTTTGTGTATTCAACATACGCAAAAAGATAAATTACGATATGATATTAATGTACATATAATAAAAATGGCTTAAATTTTACATACATACACTCATATTTATACAAATACACATCCCTCATATATTCATGAAAATATGACTATTTTATATTATTCTATAAAAATACTTTTTTATTTTAATTTTATGACTAAAAAAAAATGAAGTAGTATGTGATGCATACTTTTAGGTAGAGGTAGAATATTGTTCATTTTATTTTTTTCTATATTTTTTTATTATTTAAATATTTGTATACATGACAACTGCATTGCAGCAGCTTAAAAAAGAAATAAGTTGTGAAATATTATATATTGTTTTGTGGTTGACTTTTTTATTTTAAATATTTTTCATACTTAAAATTAAAAATAGACTAAAATAATGTACACATACTATCATATGTTTCCATTTTAATACTCTAGAGCGTTTGCTATAATAAATAAATATTTATGTGCCACATAAATATATAAAACTTTTATATGTGAAAAAAATAAATTTTCGACATTTTAGTGGAACATTTTTTTAATAAGACAATTAGATTTATTTAGAGCATTTAACAAATCAGAAGTAGATCAAATTTGTTTAAACAAATGAAAAAAAAATTGTTGAAAAAAATTAACTAACTAACTAACTAACTAACTAACTACTAACTAACTAACTAACTAACTAACTAACTAACTAACTAACTAACTAACTAACTAACTACTAACTACTAACTAACTAACTAACTAACTAACTACTAACTAACTACAACTAACTACTAACTACTAACTAACTAACTAACTAACTAACTAACTAACTAACTAACTAACTAACTAACTAACTAACTAACTAACTAACTAACTAACTAACTAACTAACTAACTAACTACTAACTAACTAACTAACTAACTACTACTAACTAACTAACTAACTAACTAACTAACTAACTAACTAACTAACTAACTACTAACTAACTACTAACTAACTAACTAACTAACTACTAACTAACTAACTAACTAACTAACTAACTAACTACTAACTAACTAACTAACTAACTAACTAACTAACTAACTAACTAACTCTAACTAACTACTAACTACTAACTAACTACTAACTAACTAACTAACTACTAACTAACTAACTAACTAACTAACTAACTAACTACTAACTAACTAACTACTAACTACTAACTAACTAACTAACTAACTACTACTACTAACTAACTACTAACTAACTAACTAACAACTAACTACTAACTAACTAACTAACTACTAACTAACTAACTAACTAACTAACTAACTAACTAACTAACTAACTAACTACTAACTACTAACTAACTAACTAACTAACTAACTAACTAACGAACTACTAACTAACTAACTAACTAACTAACTAACTACTAACTAACTAACTAACTAACTAACTACTAACTTAACTAAGAACTAACTAACTAACTAACTAACTAACTACTAACTACTAACTAACTACTAACTAACTAACTACTAACTAACTAACTAACTAACTACTAACTACTAACTAACTAACTAACTACTAACTAACTACTAAACTAACTAACTACTAACTAACTAATAACCTACTAACTAACTAACTAACTAACTAAACTAACTAACTAACTAACTAACTAACTAACTAACTAACTAACTACTACTAACTAACTAACTAACTAACTAACTACTACTAACTAACTACTAACTAACTAACTAACTAATAACTAACTAACGAACTAACTAACTAACTTAACTAACTAATAACGAACTAACTAACTAACTAACTACTACTAACTACTACTACCTAACTACCACCTACTAACTAACGAACTAACTAAACGAACTAACTAACTAACTAAGCTAACTAACTAACTAACTACTACTAACTAACTAACTACGTAACTAACTAACTAACTAACTAACTAACTAACTAACTAACTAAACTAACTAACTAACTAAACTAACTACTAACTAACTAACTAACTAACTAACTAACTACTAACTAACTAACTAACTAACTAACTAACTAACTAACTAACTAACTAACTAACTAACTAACTAATAACTAACTAACTAACTAACTAACTAACTAACTAACTAACTAACTAACTAACTAACTAACTAACTAACTAACTAACTAACTAACTAACTAACTACTAACTAACTAACTAACTAACTAACTACTAACTAACTAACTAACTAACTACTAACTAACTAACTACTAACTAGCTAACTAACTAACTAACTAACTAGCTAGCTAACTAATAACTGTTAAAGCGAGCCAAAATGAATCTCAAAGTAAAGGGGAAGTAAATGAAAACTTCGTATGATAAATACATACTTGTGTTACAGCAACGAATATATATGTTACTATTCAATTAAATTAATTTATAATTTAGCCCAACTGTTGTTGTTCAATTTTGTAATATTTATTTTTAATAATAAAATAATGACCTTTGTATTTGACCAACGAACGTATAAGTGTTTTAAACGTTACACATACGCACTGTGACATCAATTGTTGCATACAAATAACAATTATAACAGGAAAAAATACGAGAATCATTAATAAAAACCTGGCAATTGCCATAAACATAAACAATTTACAACTATAAAACAATTACAGGTATTATAAACAATATACTAGCATTAAAGTTACATAAATTATTGCAGGCGAAAATGTATAAATTATTAAAAATTTACATAACAAAAGCAACTAATTTACAATAATAAAAATTATATAAAATAAAAATAATAAAAAAAGTTTTATTATTATTGTTAAAATAAAATATTTTCTGTTAGTTGTTTTTTTAATGACATTATTATTATTTAATATGTTTTTTTGTTGTAAAAATTTTGTTTTTATTGTCGTTGTTGATTTTAGCCTTTTGGCGGTTTTTATTTGTGTTTATGTACACAAGGAAAAAACAACAAAAATAACAACTACAACAAACATATATTATTAACTATTAAAAAATGCATTATAAATTATATAAATGTTTTATTTGTTGCTTTTTAATTTTATGCATTTTAATCATTAATAACAATAATATCAAACACATACATATACAACAATAAAAAATGTGATTAATTATTGTATATGAAACAATATTCATGTGTGTGTTTGTGAAAAGAATGTATGAGAAAAATACAATAAACAAATTAAAACAACAAAGTCATTTTTAATTACAAATACAACTTGTCCTTTGGCAAATAAATGGCAAAACTGAGCTCTCTTTCACACACATACAGACACTCAAGCACATACACTTGCGCTTAACACCCAAATTTCCTCTTCCTCTTTTACACACACACATACACATGGTGACACATATATACATGTGTAAATATTATTTTCAAATGAATGCCTGCCCGCCTGCCTGTTTCTCTCTCTTTTAAACACACTCACACGCACTCATGTATTAGGGGGTGTTAAGTGAGAGGAAGACAGAGTGTATAATACATATAAAGTATTATGAACATGATGATGTTTTATTACTCAGTTTTTTTCTTTTTTTTTTAATTATGAATAGTTAAGCTTAAGGCTAAATTTATTTTTTTGTGTTGTTTTTAATTGTATTTGTCTTTTTTTTAATAATAAATTTATAATTAACTTTTTATTTAGTACATATTCCTATATGAGTGTGTGTGCGTGTGTTTGATATATATTTTTTCAATATTCATGAGCTTTGAAATGTTGTAATATTTATTTAAATGCAAATCTCTTATTTAAGATTTATTTTGTAATAAATAAACAACTGCATAAAAGATTCTATTGTACGCATCAATAAGTTGTTTATTAAAAAGTTTTAAATTACAACATATTTTTCATGCAGTTGTTGTTTTCTTTTTTCATTTTTGATTTTTTTTTGAAAATCTATTTACATGTAAATATCAACGTATACATATAAGTAAGTTTACATGTAAATGAAATGAAATATTTAATAACAGTGGTTAACAATTTTTATTTAAAACTTAAAAAGAGTTGAATTGATTTTTAAATATATGTCTAGTTCACTCATATTGAGCCAGTAAACGTATCTGAAAATGTGTACACTTTACATTGTAATCGTGCCAAATTTATAATTGTTTATACAATTGCCGCAAATTTAAAGAGAATTTCGAAAAGTGTTCCTATATCTACTCTAAGGTTATTATGGATTATTGTTTTTAGAATTTAGAACCACGATTTACTCATTTATTATATATTGGATTACTGAAGACGACTGTACAAAATTTAAAAGAGTGAAAATTCTTTTTTATTTTCTATAAAGCAAATTTTCTTTATATGAGGGTAGAGTTAATTACAGAACGACCCTTATAAAATTTGGTAGATGATTTTGTTTTCTTTCAAAATTGTTTATGACACAGTGCGTATGTGTAATGTTAAAACACTCATACGTTCATTGTTCATTAAATTATTTGAAAAGCATAATACATTTGTTTTTTTTTTCGTTCAAGAAAATGAGTTTTTGATGGAAAATATTCAGCAAACAAAAACATTTCCGTGATATAGAAATTTTTTCTATTTTGGAAATAAATATTTTATTCCGAATTTTTTCCAAAAATAAGTCAAACTGCATTATTTTGGATAAATTTTTGTTGTTAGTTAGTTAGTTAGTTAGGTAGGTAGGTAGGTAGGTAGGTAGTTAGTTAGTTAGTTAGTTAGCTAGTTAATTAGTTAGTTAGTTAGTTAGTTAGTTAGTTAGTTAGTTAGTAGTTAGTTAGTTAGTTAGTTAGTTGGTTAGTTAGTTAGTTAGTTAGTTAGTTAGTAGTTAGTTAGTTAGTTAGTTAGTTAGTTAGTAGTTAGTTAGTTAGTTAGTTAGTTAGTTAGTAGTTAGTTAGTTAGTTAGTTAGTTAGTAGTTAGTTAGTTAGTTAGTTAGTTAGTTAGTTAGTTAGTAGTTAGTTAGTTAGTTAGTTAGTTAGTTAGTTAGTTAGTTAGTTAGTTAGTTAGTTAGTTAGTTAGTTAGTTTAGTTAGTTAGTTAGTTAGTTAGTTAGTTAGTAGTTAGTTAGTTAGTAGTTAGTTAGTTAGTTAGTTAGTTAGTTTAGTTAGTTAGTTAGTTAGTTAGTTAGTTAGTAGTTAGTTAGTTAGTTAGTTAGTTAGTTAGTCTTTAGTTAGTTAGTTAGTTAGTTAGTTAGTTAGTTAGTTAGTTAGTTAGTTAGTTAGTTAGTTAGTTAGTTAGTTAGTTAGTTAGTTAGTTAGTTAGTTAGTTAGTTAGTTAGTTAGTTAGTTAGTTAGTTAGTTAGTTAGTTAGTAGTTAGTTAGTTAGTTAGTTAGTAGTTAGTTAGTTAGTTAGTTAGTTAGTTAGTTAGTTAGTTAGTTAGTTAGTTAGTAGTTAGTTAGTTAGTTAGTTAGTTAGTTAGTTAGTTAGTTAGTTAGTTAGTTAGTAGTTAGTTAGTTAGTTAGTTAGTAGTTAGTTAGTTAGTTAGTTAGTTAGTTAGTTAGTTAGTTAGTTAGTTAGTTAGTTAGTTAGTTAGTTAGTTAGTTAGTTAGTTAGTTAGTTAGTTAGTTAGTTAGTTAGTTAGTTAGTTAGTTAGTTAGTTAGTTAGTAGTTAGTTAGTTAGTTAGTTAGTTAGTTAGTTAGTTAGTTAGTTAGTTAGTTAGTTAGTTAGTTAGTTAGTTAGTTAGTTAGTTAGTTAGTAGTTAGTTAGTTAGTTAGTTAGTTAGTAGTTAGTAGTTAGTTAGTTAGTTAGTTAGTTAGTTAGTTAGTTAGTTAGTTAGTAGTTAGTTAGTTAGTTAGTTCGTTAGTTAGTAGTTAGTTAGTTAGTATGTAGTTAGTTAGTTAGTTAGTTAGTTAGTTAGTTAGTAGTTAGTTAGTTAGTTAGTTAGTTAGTTAGTAGTTAGTAGTTAGTTAGTTAGTTAGTTAGTTAGTTAGTTAGTAGTTAGTTAGTTAGTTAGTTAGTTAGTTAGTTAGTTAGTAGTTATGTTAGTTAGTTAGTTAGTTAGTTAGTTAGTTAGTAGTTAGTTAGTTAGTTAGTTAGTTATGTTAGTTTAGTTAGTTAGTTAGTTAGTTAGTAGTTAGTAGTTAGTTAGTTAGTTAGTTAGTTAGTTAGTTAGTTAGTTAGTAGTTAGTTAGTTAGTTAGTTAGTTAGTTAGTTAGTTAGTTAGTTAGTTAGTAGTTAGTTAGTTAGTTAGTTAGTTAGTTAGTTAGTAGTTAGTTAGTTAGTAGTAGTTAGTTAGTTAGTTAGTTAGTTAGTTAGTTAGTTAGTTAGTTAGTTAGTTAGTTATTTTCGTTTAAGAACGAATTCTTACAAAAATAAGGATATTTTTTTTATAACTTTTATACTTTTTTCCCCAATTTTATTATTGTTTGCGCCACTGTGCGATATAACATAAACTTTGTGCATGTACTTTTTTTATCAATTACTAAGTATTTGTTTATTCAAGCAAATAATAAAATATTTCATAAATATGAATGCAATTGAATTTGAAAAGCTTTACTTTTTTCTGGCAAATACACTCAAACGTAAAACAAGCAATGATAAATCAACAAAGTTTATAAATCCTCAAAACAAGTTTTCTACTACTTTGCCTTTAAACGCTTATTAAAAATCTAAAAATTCCATGAATCCTCCAATTTCTTATTAAAAGTGTTAAAGCTTTCAAAATACTTTTCATACGTTCATGCTTAATATATAATATTGTATCCATATTTTAGCCTACACTGTTCTACAATTTGTATATAATTTTCATCAATTATTTTTGTAAGTAAATTGTGCGTAAAACTATGAATTTTAATATTTTTTTAGAAATGTATATGTATTTATGTAGTATGTATGTAATTGACACACATCTAATAGAAATTTCTATTTTCTCTTTTTTGCTTTGATTTTACCAGTATTTGTTGCAGTTGTTATTTTAAAATATACATTAAAATAATTGGCTTTTTGTCAAAAATAAAAAAAATATATTTATAGTAATTATTTCACAAAAATTTTAAGTAATCGACTGAATGACCAATGAAAAAGATTGACATGGAATAGTACACCCAAAAAAAACTGAGACTCACACTCACAAATATGGAAATGAATATGCAAAAGTCAATATACGCACTACCCACACACACACATGCATTCATAAACATAAACTGATAGTATTTAAAATAATATACCCACATACATTTGAACAAAGGCTACAGAAATATAAACGAACATAACTTTTAGTTGGAATACATATTTATTTTTTTCAAGCATGAATTCATTGATATTTTCATTAAAATTCAATGAAGAATAAAAATAAAATGCAATTTTCAACAGGGGGATAACATCAACATAAAAATATTGTACAAGGATTTATTTTATTTACCAAAAATATATGTACGAATTCATTTTAATATACATATACGAATGCAATACCTGCTTTCAAAGAAATATATAGAGAACGATTGTTTTAATTTGGCATGGAGAATGGAGTAAACACTATTTGCAGAAAAAAAAAACAAAAGAAATTTTTGATATTTTATGATTGAGAAGCAATTTTCCTGATAAATTCTGTGAAAATTTGGTAAAGAAATTAAAATTTTTAAGGCAAACTGAACTTTATGTTCAGCTACAGTTACAACCAAAAAAAGTAAATTATAATCTATATTTCAGTCTATAATCTTGACTATAGCCTTGTCAGATTTAACTTTGTTATAGTTTATTATCTTGCAAATAGCTTCGACTATAGTCTAGTCTATAGTCTAGTCTATAGTCTATCTAGTCTATAGTCTAGTCTATAGTCTAGTCTATAGTCTAGTCTATAGTCTAGTCTATAGTCTAGTCTATAGTCTAGTCTATAGTCTAGTCTATAGTCTAGTCTATAGTCTAGTCTATAGTCTAGTCTATAGTCTAGTCTATAGTCTAGTCTATAGTCTAGTCTATAGTCTAGTCTATAGTCTAGTCTATAGTCTAGTCTATAGTCTAGTCTATAGTCTAGTCTATAGTCTAGTCTATAGTCTAGTCTATAGTCTAGTCTATAGTCTAGTCTATAGTCTAGTCTATAGTCTAGTCTATAGTATAGTCTATAGTCTAGTCTATAGTCTAGTCTATAGTCTAGTCTATAGTCTAGTCTATAGTCTAGTCTATAGTCTAGTCTATAGTCTAGTCTATAGTCTAGTCTATAGTCTAGTCTATAGTCTAGTCTATAGTCTAGTCTATAGTCTAGTCTATAGTCTAGTCTATAGTCTAGTCTATAGTCTAGTCTATAGTCTAGTCTATAGTCTAGTCTATAGTATAGTCTATAGTCTAGTCTATAGTCTAGTCTATAGTCTAGTCTATAGTCTAGTCTATAGTCTAGTCTATAGTCTAGTCTATAGTCTAGTCTATAGTCTAGTCTATAGTCTAGTCTATAGTCTAGTCTATAGTCTAGTCTATAGTCTAGTCTATAGTCTAGTCTATAGTCTAGTCTATAGTCTAGTCTATAGTCTAGTCTATAGTCTAGTCTATAGTCTAGTCTATAGTCTAGTCTATAGTCTAGTCTATAGTCTAGTCTATAGTCTAGTCTATAGTCTAGTCTATAGTCTAGTCTATAGTCTAGTCTATAGTCTAGTCTATAGTCTAGTCTATAGTCTAGTCTATAGTCTAGTCTATAGTCTAGTCTATAGTCTAGTCTATAGTCTAGTCTATAGTCTAGTCTATAGTCTAGTCTATAGTCTAGTCTATAGTCTAGTCTATAGTCTAGTTATAGTCTAGTCTATAGTCTAGTCTATAGTCTAGTCTATAGTCTAGTCTATAGTCTAGTCTATAGTCTAGTCTATAGTCTAGTCTATAGTCTAGTCTATAGTCTAGTCTATAGTCTAGTCTATAGTCTAGTCTATAGTCTAGTCTATAGTCTAGTCTATAGTCTAGTCTATAGTCTAGTCTATAGTCTAGTCTATAGTCTAGTCTATAGTCTAGTCTATAGTCTAGTCTATAGTCTAGTCTATAGTCTAGTCTATAGTCTAGTCTATAGTCTAGTCTATAGTCTAGTCTATAGTCTAGTCTATAGTCTAGTCTATAGTCTAGTCTATAGTCTAGTCTATAGTCTAGTCTATAGTCTAGTCTATAGTAGTCTAGTCTAGTCTATAGTCTAGTCTATAGTCTAGTCTATAGTCTAGTCTATAGTCTAGTCTATAGTCTAGTCTATAGTTAGTCTATAGTCTAGTCTATAGTCTAGTCTATAGTCTAGTCTATAGTCTAGTCTATAGTCTAGTCTATAGTCTAGTCTATAGTCTAGTCTATAGTCTAGTCTATAGTCTAGTCTATAGTCTAGTCTATAGTCTAGTCTATAGTCTAGTCTATAGTCTAGTCTATAGTCTAGTCTATAGTCTAGTCTATCGTCTAGTCTATAGTCTAGTCTATAGTCTAGTCTATAGTCTAGTCTATAGTCTAGTCTATAGTCTAGTCTATAGTCTAGTCTATAGTCTAGTCTCTAGTCTAGTCTATAGTCTAGTCTATAGTCTAGTCTATAGGTCTAGTCTATAGTCTAGTCTATAGTCTAGTCTATAGTCTAGTCTATAGTCTAGTCTATAGTCTAGTCTAGTCTAGTATAGTCTAGTCTATAGTCTAGTCTATAGTCTAGTCTATAGTCTAGTCTATAGTCTAGTCTATAGTCTAGTCTATAGTCTAGTCTATAGTCTAGTCTATAGTCTGCTATGTCTATAGTTCTAGTCTATAGTCTAGTCTATAGTCTAGTCTATAGTCTAGTCATAGTCTAGTCTATAGTCTAGTCTATAGTCTAGTCTATAGTCTAGTCTATAGTCTAGTCTATAGTCTAGTCTATAGTCTAGTCTATAGTCTAGTCTATAGTCTAGTCTATAGTCTAGTCTATAGTCTAGTCTATAGTCTAGTCTATAGTCTAGTCTATAGTCTAGTCTATAGTCTAGTCTATAGTCTAGTCTATAGTCTAGTCTATAGTCTAGTCTATAGTCTAGTCTATAGTCTAGTCTATAGTCTAGTCTATAGTCTAGTCTATAGTCTAGTCTATAGTCTAGTCTATAGTCTAGTCTATGGTCTAGTCTATAGTCTAGTCTATAGTCTAGTCTATAGTCTAGTCTATAGTCTAGTCTATAGTCTAGTCTATAGTCTAGTCTATAGTCTAGTCTATAGTCTAGTCTATAGTCTAGTCTATAGTCTAGTCTATAGTCTAGTCTATAGTCTAGTCTATAGTCTAGTCTATAGTCTAGTCTATAGTCTAGTCTATAGTCTAGTCTATAGTCTAGTCTATAGTCTAGTCTATAGTCTAGTCTATAGTCTAGTTTTTAGTCTAGTCTATAGTCTAGTCTATAGTCTAGTCTATAGTCTAGTCTACAGTCTAGTCTATAGTCTAGTCTATAGTCTAGTCTATAGTCTAGTCTATAGTCTAGTCTATAGTCTAGTCTATAGTCTAGTCTATAGTCTAGTCTATAGTTTAGTCTATAGTCTAGTTTATAGTCTAGTGTAGTCTATAGTCTAGTCTATAGTCTAATCTATAGTCTAGTCTATAGTCCAGTCTATAGTCTAGTCTATAGTCTAATCTATAGTCTAATCTATAGTCTAGTCTATAGTCCAGTCTATAGTCTAGTTTGGTGTGTTTGGTCTATAGCTTTGGTTTTTATCTATTCTTTAGCATTGGCAAAAGTCTACAGTTTATGTGACTATAATCTGGCCTTAGGTTGGGTCAAAAGTAAATACTATTTCCACTCTGTATGTATGATGTAGGGTATGGATATAACTCTGCTGCTTACATACACACGTAAGTCAAGTTATATTCGTCCGTAAAATTATTATTTTGTATGTCTTTGTTTTTCTTTTACATTTTTTCCTATAATTTGTATAAAATCAGTCAGTTACAGAAATAATTTTTGGTTCATTTTAAACAATATATACTTGCTGCACTATTTTGGAAAAATTACTATTTTTTGTGGCACTCACACATTGAAACACTTCGTATATGCGTCAAAATATTATTCCTTTTTATTTTCAGGGGAAAAAAAAAGAAATGTTCACTTATAGTAAAAGTTAATTTATTTTCTGTTTGTTGAAATATGATTGCATATTTGTTATATACAATTGATGACAAAGAAAAATTATAAGGAAATTGTTTAACCAAAAGTTATATGAAATCGGGTGTTAACTATTAGCTCTAAATCTTTCAATTCTCAAGAAAAGGGTACTGATATACAACTTTTTTATCTTTTTTTTATAACAAATTGTTTTTCTGATTTTCAATCGCTCGCTGTATAAAATATATATTTCAACAAAATACCAACTATAAAGTATTTTTTTTTTTTTTTTTTTTTTGTTCCTGTCTTCTTTCATTTCTTTGGTCGTTATTTTAAATATTAAATATTATAAAAGCATTTTTATCCTTCATAAATACATACGAATCCGAGTACAAATGGTAATTGCACAGGCCGTATACTTCTTTTTTTTTATATAAAAATATAGTATTTTTTCAATTTGGGGTAAATATGAAATTGAGTATTAAGTTGAAGTATGTTGTTAATATTTCTGTAACAGTTTTTCATTTCCTTTTTTAAATATTTCCACATCCTTCACTATTTCTGAGACCTAAAGGCAGCAGGTATCGAAAATTACAATTGCAAGTTAAATACAATTTTTAAGGGGTTTCTTTTTCTTTTATTAAGAACATACATTCTATATATATATATTTTTGACTTTTTTTGTTTAAACAAAATATCCATTGAATGGATATTAATATATTTTATGAAGTACTTGGAGAATGTTTAAATAAGGAGGCTAACATGTTAAAGGTAAAAATGGGTTAATTCCAATATGAAAGAAAATTATTTCAAAACTAATCAACATCACCCTACTGTTGCTAGTGTATGCGTGTGAGGTTTTCCTAGGTATTTGTTTAAGATAAAATATATTTCAATTTCTTGAACTACGAAACTATATGTTTTCATTACCATTCATTTATTTTCAATTGAAAACGTATCTCCAATCCAAATAAAGGATACAAACTTAACAACTATTTGTAAAATTTTCAGATTGAAAGAAACTATGTGTTCTCTACTGTATTGATATAAGAATAAGAAAATAAATTAAAATTTTAACAATTTTCCGCAAAAGGTAACAATTTTTATTACAACTCAACATGTTCACACATAAAATTGCGTATTGAGAGAACAACTAAAACATTTTCATGTTCTTTTAAATAATTTTCATAGGCGCCAGGTATTTCAGAAAATTATGGGCGCCTTAAACTTTAAATTACATATTTGAAATCTAAATTAAAAACACTTCTACTACAAGCAGCAGTAAATAAATTCATTCACATTACTAGTTTAGAAGACATCATCAACGTCATTATCAAGTTAAAAATTTTCACGCTACCAACCAGTAACTTTAGCAACATTATTATGGCCAAACATCACCATCATTATTGGTATTATAGCGATTTATTCTTTTTATTTTCAGCTTGATTTTCCCCGCAATTTTCTACAGCAACTGCATACAACAACTACTGCAACTACTTGCAGCAAATTTAGCTGCAAGTGTAGTTTGTTAGTAGCTGCTTAAACTAGAACAACAACATGTTTCGGCTCAAAAAAAAAAAAAGAAAGATTTAATATCACAATTTTAGTCAATTCTACTCATACAAAAATTATACTTTTATGGCCGTTAGCGACTATCGCATTTGAAAAGTAATTATGATTTATTTGGCTTAAGGTGTGTGTGAGAAAAACTTTCAAATTAGCTATAATTTGCCTTACCTCTTCTCTTTAAAAAAAAAATAACTATTTGAGTATGAAAAGTGTTATATGAGGCAAATAAATATTTGTTTAATATTCTAGAAAGTATGATTTAATATTTTAAAAGATAACAATGAAAATGTATCAAATTGAAATATATGCCAATATGTACGGGCACTCTCAGGTCAAGTGACCCAACAACAAAAATCGATATGGATGAAAATTGCTCTATCGATCGGACTCTATAGTCTAGTCTATAGTCTAGTATTGAAATATATGCCCATATGTACGGGCACTCTCAGGTCAAGTGACCCAACAACAAAATCGATATGGATGAAAATTGCTCTATCGATCGGACTCTATAGTCTAGTCTATAGTCTAGTCTATAGTCTAGTCTATAGTCTAGTCTATAGTCTAGTCTATAGTCTAGTCTATAGTCTAGTCTATAGTCTAGTCTATAGTCTAGTCTATAGTCTAGTCTATAGTCTAGTCTATAGTCTAGTCTATAGTCTAGTCTATAGTCTAGTCTATAGTCTAGTCTATAGTCTAGTCTATAGTCTAGTCTATAGTCTAGTCTATAGTCTAGTCTATAGTCTAGTCTATAGTCTAGTCTATAGTCTATAGTCTAGTCTAGTCTATAGTCTAGTCTATAGTCTAGTCTATAGTCTAGTCTATAGTCTAGTCTATAGTCTAGTCTATAGTCTAGTCTATAGTCTAGTCTATAGTCTAGTCTATAGTCTAGTCTATAGTCTAGTCTATAGTCTAGTCTATAGTCTAGTCTATAGTCTATAGTCTATAGTCTAGTCTATAGTCTAGTCTATAGTCTAGTCTATAGTCTAGTCTATAGTCTAGTCTATAGTCTATAGTCTAGTCTATAGTCTAGTCTATATTCTAGTCTATAGTCTAGTCTATAGTCTAGTCTATAGTCTAGTCTATAGTCTAGTCTATAGTCTAGTCTATAGTCTAGTCTATAGTCTAGTCTATAGTCTAGTCTATAGTCTAGTCTATAGTCTAGTATATAGTCTAGTCTATAGTCTATTCTATAGTCTAGTCTATAGTCTATTCTATAGTGTAGACCATAGAAAAATTGTGTTGTCTGTGGTCTAGTCTATGTATGTAGTTTATACTCTAGTCTGTCTATTCAATAAAAATGATTTATGTTTAAAAATAATAATTGATCAAGCTTCCCTTAAAGGTCCGCTTCCGAGAAGTGCTCTGATGCTTACTTAAGGCCGATCTTTTATGTGTTTCTCTTGAAAAGTTAAAACAAAGTGACACAATTAACTATGACGACTTAGCTATGTACATATTTACATATGTATGTATGAAGATGAGTAAAGACACAAACACATGAGTAAATACTGTACTTGTTTTGGATTGTCAGTCTATTTTACAGAGAAAAAAAATTAACATTTCACATTATGAAACGGATGAAAAATGACAGCAACAATTTCATAAAATAAAAGTAGTTGATTATAAACAGTGTCTGGTAAAAGTCAATCCTAATTCATCTATAAAATTTTTATTAACAATAAGGATTTTAAGTTAATTTGGTGGACTTTATGGTTTATTTGTAAAAGTTTTTGGTATTTAGACCATAGTTTTAGATCCCACTGTATTTGTTGTATTAAAATAGCTTTATTTGGTGGCTCCTCATAGGGGGGTTTCAGGGTTTCTGTAGAACTATGTGTATGCGTAAATTGTTCCACAATGCAGTGATGAGCTTGACAATAGTAAAACAACAATTTGAATAACAATTTCATATTTAAAATTTAAAAAAAAAACATGAAAATCACAATACTCATGCACACACACACACACATGCAAGTAAACAAAAAAGTATCTGTGTGTTCTGGTATTTATGTAACTGCGACCATTAACAACAATACAATTACAAGTATATTACAAGCCAATTTGCTCCAAATTCCCCGAGGATTCACAATAATATAAAAAAGATACATATAAACACACACACAGACGCACATACATATTGATATACGACTACAATTACACTTAAATACCCCAAAAACATGAATAGATACATTCACATATGAACTCATACGCGATTGCGAGCGATTTTATGAGGAAAAAAAAAGGAGAAGGAGGTGCAGGAGTTGGATTGTGTTTAAGGCCAACAACAGATAGATTTGGTTGTCTACATGTTTAATAACAATGAAACAATCATGACGACGATGATGCTGCCATTGCCGCTGCAGATGATGATGATGATGACGATGAGCTTTGCTTGATGAACAAAAATGAAAAATTCAACATAAAATGCGTTCATATTGGGCATCATTATTATTGTTCTTTAGTATTTTTTTATTTTCTCTGTTTTATTTCAAATTATTGTCGCTGTTGCTGCTATAAAATTAAACGTCGCGTTTTAGCATCATTCTGCCAATGTCATCATTGTTAAGATATTAAAAATAATATGGTTTCAGGCTCAAAAATTTTTATTTAACATTGTATTTGTTACACTCATATGGGTGTATGTGTGTGAATGTCCCGCTTTTCTTCTCTTAATGTTGTAGACATTTCTCGGCATTTTTAGGGAGTGATGTTTTTCTTTTAGACAGCACGTTTCAGAATTGTCTAAGTACTTGGTTATGCGAATGTATTTCTTGTGAAGATGGTCACTTTAGTGCCTGTAAGTAATCTAACGCAAAGTCAATCACCACTTTATTGACCCTAAGTAATCTAAACAGAATTCATCTGAAATAAAAAAAAAATACGACTAATTAAAGACTGCATAGAACTAGTTACTAACTAATTATGTAACCAGTACTAATTCTTATGTGTACATCCTTGCTTCCGCTTAATCTCTGCGCACTGCAGGGTTTTAAAAATAAGCACATGAGTTAATATTCATCTACGTATGTGTTTGATTTTAAGTTTGCATGTGTTTGCTTTCGTATCCATAAACAATTGTTATTATACTTTAAGGATGTAAATAAAAAAAAATATTTTATTTTTTTTTTATAAAAAACAATATTTTATTTTTTTTATTGCAAGATTAAAATCCTTAGGCTATATTTTGTACGCCAAACCTTAGAGGTCTGGCCGTTAAATTTTATGATTTGAAATATTTGCCAAAATTAATGTTTTGTACGACTTTAGCAACAAAAGAAACCTTATTAATTAAAAAGATTGCTGGCAGAAAATTGCCAAAGTGTTCCAACTTAGCGGGAAGGGACTAACAGAAGTGGAAGGGTAAAATTATTCTACCAATAAGTGTCTATAGTAGCCTACCATTCCATAGACTGTTCATATCCTAATCCATAGACTAGCCCATAAACTAGTTCATAGCCTATATAGTAGACTATTCTATAGAATATTCCACAAGCCCATAAGCTAGTTCATAGTCTATACAGTAGACTATTCTATAGAATATTCCACAACCTAGTTCATAGCCTACCTCATAGACCAGTCTAGTTCCTAGGCTAGATTATAGACTAGACCATTGAATTATCCATTATATGGTCCAAAGGCTTGGCCATAAAATAGTCCATAAACAAGTCCATGTACTAGACAAGAGACTATTCAGTAAAATAATCAACTGTAAGAAAACAAAATGTAATTTATACTAATTCATACACTAGCCCACAGACTAGTTCATAGATTCCATATAATAGTCCATAGGATTGTTCATAAACTAGTCCATAGACTAGTGCATAGAATGATCGATAGATTTTTGTTTGGCCCGCCCATATACTTGCCCATAGACAAGTCAGTAGTCTAGACTATTCTATAGACTAATAAGTAAACTAGACAATAGATACAAAAGTCCATTGTTACATCTAGTCCCCTAGTTAGGGGATTATATTGAGAATTATATACATATATTATATACATTCTTTTCAAACCCCCTTAAATAACCATAAAAATTAATCAATGTTCCTTATATAAATCCGTTTATTAATTTCAATGATTTATGTATATAAAAGATATGCAACAAAAATAACTGCTAAATTTCAAAATTTATTTCGCAAACTGACTTTTAATATTTTATAGTAAATGACCCCAAACTGTATCAAGAAAAATAAAACACTTATTTTTTGGCATTTCTTTCTCTTAACACTAAATGTAACATCATAATTTAAAAAAAAAAAAAAAAAAAAAAATAAAGCTTAAAACCAGAAATAAAACAAAATATTTAGAAATAAATAAATATTCTACCGCCTTCTTAAAGACCAACAACATTGGCATACAAAAGCATAACAAACAACATGTGGCAAACAAAATTCACAAACTAAAAAAAATCATACCACAAGCACATACATATACAACAGCTTAATAGAGGAGTATATGGATATTTGTAAATAAACACTAACCCACCCGCATATAAATGAAAACAATAAATCAAAACAGTTTAAAAATGAGCACAAAATATGAAACAAATAAATAACATGGCAAATTACTCTACTACAACACACACATACACACAAGTGTTGCAGCTACAAATAATGCACATTGCAACAAAACACTAATAAAACAACTGCAAACAAAGGAATGAAAAACTATATGTACGTATGTATGTATGAATACATGGCAGCAGGAGTAATATACTAAACATATCATAACAACACCACCACGAACAATAAAAATCCAAAAAAAAAAAAAAAACTCTAATGGACCAACAAACCATTTCAATACTATTGAAATCTCTTAGCAGCGATAAGTATGGCAACATATACTTATACTCTTCTGGAATGACCACATTATTATTTTGCAATTGGAGCATGGTGGAGTGGTGAATGTTGGCACTAGGTGGGGAAACATTAGCAGGAGCAGTTTAACACACATAGAGCCAAAGTAGCTGCAATAGCAAGTTATTTGTTGTGCTAAAATACCAGCTTATCGCATGCTAAAAACCTGCATTTACCTCTAAGCAGGTTGTACAAATATTCATACATACTACATAGTTGGTTGCTATTCAAATCGTATAGAAAACTTGTAACCGTAGAGTAGAGTTATAATTGTACTTTTGTTGTATTTATTGTTGTGTTTTATCTTTTGAATAAGTAAGGGTTTCAACGAGGAGGTTAAGGAATTGGGAACAAGTACTATAGAATGAAGCATAGACTAGATTATAGACTGGTCCATAGACTCAAGTCGAGATTAGATTATACACTAGACTATAGAGTAGACTATAGACTAGACTATAGACTAGACTATAGACTAGACTATAGACTAGACTATAGACTAGACTATAGACTAGACTACAGACTAGACTATAGACTAGACTATAGACTAGACTACAGACTAGACTATAGACTAGACTATAGACTAGACTATAGACTAGACTAGACTATAGACTAGACTATAGACTAGACTATAGACTAGACTATAGACTAGACTATAGACTAGACTATAGACTAGACTATAGACTAGACTATAGACTACACTATAGACTAGACTGTAGACTAGACTATAGACTAGACTATAGACTAGACTATAGACTAGACTATATACTAGATTATAGACTAGACTATAGACTAGATTATAGACTAGACTATAGACTAGACTATAGACTAGACTATAGACTAGACTATAGACTAGACTATAGACTAGACTATAGACTAGACTATAGACTAGACTATAGACTAGACTATAGACTAGACTATAGACTAGACTATAGACTAGACTATAGACTAGACTATAGACTAGACTATAGACTAGACTATAGACTAGACTATAGACTAGACTATAGACTAGACTATAGACTAGACTATAGACTAGACTATAGACTAGACTATAGACTAGACTATAGACTAGACTATAGACTAGACTATAGACTAGACTATAGACTAGACTATAGACTAGACTATAGACTAGACTATAGACTAGACTATAGACTAGACTATAGACTAGACTATAGACTAGACTATAGACTAGACTATAGACTAGACTATAGACTAGACTATAGACTAGACTATAGACTAGACTATAGACTAGACTATAGACTAGACTAGAGACTAGACTATAGACTAGACTATAGACTAGACTATAGACTAGACTATAGACTAGACTATAGACTAGACTATAGACTAGACTATAGACTAGACTATAGACTAGACTATAGACTAGACTATAGACTAGACTATAGACTAGACTATAGACTAGACTATAGACTAGACTATAGACTAGACTATAGACTAGACTATAGACTAGACTATAGACTAGACTATAGACTATACTATAGACTAGACTATAGACTAGACTATAGACTAGACTATAGACTAGACTATAGACTAGACTATAGACTAGACTATAGACTAGACTATAGACTAGACTATAGACTAGACTATAGACTAGACTATAGACTAGACTATAGACTAGACTATAGACTAGACTATAGAAACTAGACTATAGACTAGACTATAGACTAGACTATAGACTAGACTATAGACTAGACTATAGACTAGACTATAGACTAGACTATAGACTAGACTATAGACTAGACTATAGACTAGACTATAGACTAGACTATAGACTAGACTATAGACTAGACTATAGACTAGACTATAGACTAGACTATAGACTAGACTATAGACTAGACTATAGACTAGACTATAGACTAGACTATAGACTAGACTATAGACTAGACTATAGACTAGACAATAGACTAGACTATAGACTAGACTATAGACTAGACTATAGACTAGACTATAGACTAACATAGACTAGACAATAGACTAGCTAGACTAGACTATAGACTAGACTATAGACTAGACTATAGACTAGACTATAGACTAGACTATAGACTAGACTATAGACTAGACTATAGACTAGACTATAGACTAGACTATAGACTAGACTATAGACTAGACTATAGACTAGACTATAGACTAGACTATAGACTAGACTATAGACTAGATTATAGACTATACTATGCAATAATTATTACTACAGTATTGTTTATAGTAGTAACTATGGTTTGGTCTAGGTTTTCTCCTTTTTACAAATAATGTAATAAATATTACTTAAACTGCAACTTTAAAACTTAACCAAACTCCCATAGTGGCATGTGCCGCTGCTTTAAGTATATGCAGATGTAAAGTAAATGTGCAGCATTCATAAGTGTGTACTTATACCAAAGTATTTGCATATGCCGCCCCATATTATGAACGTGCCCCCAACAATAAAAACAAAATCAAACTATAAAACATCTCCACTCTAAGCCATAAAGGCTTTCATTGGTTGGCCTTTTAATTTTAAGCAAAAAAAGAAATATTTGTATAAAATTTACAAAAATTTAAATCGGCAAAAATCTCAACAGAAAAAAAAAATACAAAATTTTAAGTAACAAAGATGCTTTAAGCTTTTTAATACTGATGATTATTTGGAATGTTTCCAGGCATTAGCCTTCCAACTATTTAGCGTTAAATTTTATTTCTTTTCGACTCAAAGAAGGATGCTTAAGAAGAAGAAGAGAAAATACTATATGGTTTTATTTATAAGCTTATGACCAAAAATCCCTTAAAGCTTAAAGTTTTTTTAATGCATATTTTTTAGTCGAAAATTTTAGTATGATATTTTATGAATATTTTATATAACTTAAGGTGTAGTTAAATATTTTGTTTTTGTTTTTTATAAATAAAGTATTCTGTTTTAGTTTTATGGCTTAAGTGTTTTGTAAGCAATAATATTTATAAATATTATTATTTTAATTACAACAATTTTTAAATATTTAAAAAAGATGATGATGATGATGACAACTTTAGGCTGTTTGTTGGCAAAAAGACCATTTCAGTGATTATTTGCAAACAAGTTTTATAGGCATATTAAGTCTAAAAGTGTACGGATTTTTGTATTATAGTTGAAAGCCGGTTTGTAAAGTTCTATTTGAAAGCTGAGAAAAAAACAAAACTTACTTTGACAAATGCACAATTGAAAACCTGACCAACAATTTTGAACAAACTCCCTATTAGAAGTATTTTTTGTTTTTCAGATAATGAGGCTTCTCATTTGCTTTAGATTCCTGTTTATTTGTAAATTAGTCTAAAAAGTTTTTGGATTTTTGTCTACCTTTGTGCAATCAAGTCAATGATATTTGTTGCATAATTTGAAATTTATTTCTTTTTTTAAGGTTTGTTATGAGCAATTTTATTTTCTATTACACTTAGATAAAAATGGTGACAAATACATCTACATATGTATTTATGTACATACATATATAATAATGTAGCGCTTTCTATCCGACAAGGATAATTTTGAAACGTCAGAAAATATGGACCGATTTCAACCACCAACAATGGTTAAGCTATGTCCGTCTGTCTTTATGTCAACCCCCGGGGTCATGTTACTTGGATGAAATCTCCATTTTGGTGTTATTGCTACCAATACCACTAGTTTGCCGGGACTATAAACTGGTGATGATCAAATGTATCCTCGGGCTTTCCTTGAAATGATTTGACATGGGGTCGAACAAGAGCACCAGATAATCTAGTACTTTTTCCTGGTTGGGGAGTTTTCAGGTTGACACTCTTAGTTGCCTATCATTCCGTAGATCGTTTTTTATGGTCTGAGAATGAAACTGATGTAAGTTGGTGAACGAAGGACTCCCTGGTACCGATTTAGTATACCTTTTACATCAGACAAGTTCTCGGTGCTATTGCCATTTCAACAGGATGCATATTGTTACATGTTACGCGACTTATGATTGAGGCCCACCACTCAACTTGTCGGGGCAATTATTGTGTTCGATTTGACAATTTGAAATTCCTACATCCTTTTTCACATTATCTCGACATTTAGTAGGATCCTGATTTATTCACTGGATATTTCGGACTACTAGGTATTGTTGCCTATGCAACAGAGCCTTGAGATGTGCTTGTGTGACTGAGGGACGAGAAATCTGCCTGAGTGGATCGTTAAAGGATGGGGACGCTACGGTGTCGGTCATGACAACGCTTATACCATCTCAGTGTTACCTTGAGACTATTGGGGTTTTGTTACCTCTCTTTTCTCAACTGAGTGTTCTTCGTCGAAGTCACTTCAAGGCGCGTGGTAGACCGTCTAACCAGTAGATTCGGCGTCATGAAATAACTCCCCACGAAATAACTCCCCAAAACAAAATAGAAATAACTCCCTAAAGATTTGTTCAGAAAGCAAAAACAACGAAATTTGGGGATTTAATTCGTTTTTTGGGGCATTACTTCACATTTAAAATGGGGAGGTATTTCATTATGAAATAATTCCTCAAAATTCAAAAATGAAATAAATTCCTAAAAATATTTTTGGGGAGTTATTTCATTATATTACATTTGTCACACGAAATAAATAATATATGTCTGATAGCCGGCCTTCGGCAGGGCGCAAGGGTTTTATTCTCTGGGGTACATTAGACACTGGCTTCGCTAAGAATACACTCTCCTTGTATCAAAAGTGTTCGGCCTTAGGCCGGCTTTTTATTAAGCGAAGCCGGTGTTGGTTATGTTATAGAGTGGTAAATCCTTGCGCCCGGCAGTAGGCCCGCTATTTAGGAAATATTTATTGAGCGAAGCCGTTGTTGGATATACCATAGAGTAGAAAGACCTTGCGACCGGCCGCAGGCCGGCTATTAAGGGAATCTTTATTAAGCGATTAAACTGAAATGTATTAAACTTTGAAGCCCCAATCGAAAGTATGAGCGACCTACTTTTTTTAGAAATGTCACTAAGACCGACTTGTTCCATAATTTGTTATTTTTAAATGGGAACTTATTTCATTTTAAAATTAGGGATTTGTTTCATATGAAATGAATCCCCAAAAAATGGGGTGTTATTTCATTTCAATTTAGGAAGTTATTTCATTTCGTTGGGGCTTTTTTCATTTTTAAATTGGGGAATTATTTCATAATGAAATAAGTTCCCAAATTTAGGGAGTTATTTCATTTTTGTTTTGGGGAGTTATTTCGTGGGGAGTTATTTCATGACGCCGTAGATTCACGTTAAACAATTAGACATTCTTGTCCTTATGGCATGTAAACATTGTGCGCAAGCTACCTGTCGCAATTTTCAATATAATTTGATGAAATTTCGCTAATCTTAAAGTATAACAATCATCTTAGAATCACTTCTTAAGTCGATTAAGCTATGCCTATCTGTGTCCATGTAGTCTTGTGCACACGCTACAGGTCGCAACTTTTAAGATAATTGATAAAAGCCCAGAAAAGGGCTTTTAAACTAAGAATTATGTTAAATGTTCTAGTGATAATGATCATCTTTTATCCAGTAGCAAATTATACACTATGGAAAACACGAAAATATACATATTATTATAAGAAACCTATGCAAAACCGGGTACCAACAGCTAGTTTCATAAATTTAACTGTTAACCGTTTGACACCAAAAACCAATTTACAAATAATTTAACAAATAAAACATATTTTACACGAGAAAGAGGTGTTAGAAAAAATATATTATCTAACACCAAAAATTGGAAAAATAATATAAATAACAACAAAAAATAAAATAAGTTAAACAATATTTATTTAAAACTAACCACAGCTGTACATACAACGGGGTCGGTCACAAACACACAGAGCAGACACGTAAGCAAGGACAAAGGTTTTGCGCTAAATAACAGGAGTATTAGTTTTTGTAACAAAAAAAATTATAAAACTAAAACTAACATTTTGCTTAGAAAAGCATAAAAATAAATTGAAATAAAATGAATATAATATGGAAATAGCAAAAAAAAACTAAAATGAAAAAATGTTTATTTTATTTACAAAACAATATGCAATACAATTGAATCCACTGCACACACACATATGTACATAGCAATATCTATAGTATTTTGTAATAAACAATTTAAAATGGACGTGTTTGTGTAACTATTGAAAATATATAAATTTTAATAGAAATAAACGGTTTATTCCACTAATAAAACAATAGACACATAGTAAAGGTGTTAAAAAAAATGCAAGCATCACAACAACAAAAAAATGCCAAAATAAATAAAAGTAAATAAATATTTTGTGATATGCATGAACAAATACATACATATTCTCATGAGCAGTATGAATACGTAAACCCAAATGACCAAACACTAAGAAAGTTTTTAAATGTACAGTGAAATTTAATGAGAAAAAGGAAATTTAGATGGCAATAGCTTATTAAAAAATGCTCCAATTTATGGTCATGTAGGTTATTAAATAAATAGAATGATATTTTAGAAAAAAAAAATAATTCCATATAAAATATTTAAAGCAATTTCAATGTAAATATTCTAGCAGTTATTTAAAATGTATAAATATTATAAATTCTAGCATAGTTTTAGGCACTGTTTAATATTACAATACTCCCACATAAATAATATATGTATACACATACATATGTATGCTTTATATTTCCGCTACTGTTACTTATTCACAATTTTTTGTTATAAAAATATTAACAAAAAAGAAAAAAAATATTTTATTTATAATT
Source organism: Lucilia sericata (assembly GCF_015586225.1). Lineage (NCBI taxonomy): Eukaryota > Metazoa > Arthropoda > Insecta > Diptera > Calliphoridae > Lucilia > Lucilia sericata. The sequence goes on along the minus strand of NW_023995575.1, from coordinate 14,391 downwards.
ATTATTTACTATCAACTTTAATTTAGAAAAAAAAAATATTTAAAATATGCTTACAATATAGTAAGTAGGGTAAATTTATAATGTATAGTTTTAATATTAATAAATAAAAACTAATTTTATTTCAACACATTTTTTATTATACTATAAATACAAAAATGTACACACATACATACATATACTTTGTCCTAAATATATGTGAATAATATAGTATAATGATATGAGCCTAAATGTATACTATACATTTACGTTAATTAAACTTTATTTATGCCTATACTTATACTATATCTAAATATATATATAAAAATATTTTCATGTATGTTATGTTTGTATAGGTAAATTAGCCCAAAGCTTTTGATATTTATTAAACAATACATATTCAAAAGAAGAAAAAAAAACAACTACAGTATGGTGCAACTTAAGAGCACGGAACCGATTTATTTGAAATATGCAGCTTTAATTTTTCATCAAAATAGTATTTTTGCATGAAAAACATAAAATCGGATGCAGATCCTTAAATAACGCTGCAATTGAGTAAATAGTTAAAATCTGAGATCTTTAACATTCCTTTAGATTTTGAGAACATTGTCGAAATCTGTGATCACAGATATTCTGTAACAAAAATCGAAAAAAATATTCAACTTTCGACCAAGATTGATTTGCAGAATCTGGAGTATTGAGTGGTCTAGATTCTGGGCTATAAGGTAGTCTGGAATAGTCTGAACTGTACACTACACTACTAGTCTACAGTCTGGATTATAAACTATTTAGTCTAGAGTCTGGACTATAGACTAGTCTGGAATGTAAACAAGTCAAGAGTCTGGACTGTAGACTAATCTAGATTTCAGATTATTGATTAGTTTATATTCTTGACTATTGATTGGTCTAGAATCTCGACTATAGGTAAGTGTATAGTTTGGACTTTGGACTATATATAGACTAGTCCAGAGTCTAGACTATATACTAGACTAGTCCAGAGTCTAGACTATATACTAGACTAGTCCAGAGTCTGGACTATATACTAGACTAGTTCAGAGTCTAGACTATTACTGGAATAGTGTAGAGTCTAGACTAGAATATGAACAACCAACAAACAGTTCCAAAGAGAGAAGAGATTATAAACTGGTTTGTAATCTGACTTAAACAATAGTTTAGAGCTTGGACTATACGATAGTCTAGGGTCTGGACTATAGAATAGTCTAGAGTCTGAGTATAGAATAGACCAGATTCTGGGCCGTAGAAATTTCTAGATACTGGACTGTAGACTAGACAATAATCTGGACTTCAATTTAATCCTAAGTCTGCAGTATAAAATGGTCTAGAGTTTAGAGTCTGGACTATAGAATAGCCTAGGGCTATAGAAGAGTTTTGTATCTGGACCACATATTGATCTAAAGTCTGGATTATAAACTTGTCTAGAGTTTGACCTATATTCTATAGTCTGGACTATAGAATAGCCCAGAGCCAGGACTATAAGCTAGTCTAGAGTCTGAAATATAGAATAGTCTAGAGTCTGGACTATAGACTAGTCTAGTGTCTGAAATTTAGAACAGGAATATAGACATGTGTGGACTATAAACTAGTCCAGTCTGTACCGGAGACAAGTCCCGAATTTCGACTATAGACTAGTCCAGTTTCTATGCACTAGTCTAGAGTCAGGACAATGTATTAGTTTAGAATCTGGACTACAGATTAGTCTAGAGCCTGGATTATAACTACTCTAGATTCTAGACAATAGTTTAGTAAGGAGTTTGGGCTATAGATTAGTCTATATAGTACAGAATAGTCTAGAGTCGGGACTTTGAACTAGTTTCGAGTCTGGAGTAGAGACTAGTCTGGACTATAGACTAGTCTAGAATCTGAACTACAGATTAATCTAGAGTGTGGATTATATATTAGTCTAAAGTTTGACATGAAGAATAGTCTAGAGTCTGAACTAGAATAGCCTAGACTCTAGAGTCTTGACTGTAGATTAGTCTAGAGTTTAGATTATATACTAGTCTAGAATCTGAACCAGTCTAGTCTAGAGACTGTACTATAGACTTGATTAGATTTTGGTCTATAGACAAGATTTCGGAATATGGTCCTGACTATAGGATGTACTACGGATCAGTCTAGAGTCTGAACATATAGGTTCTTGACTATGGACTAGAGTCTTGAATTTAAGCTAGTCTAAACACTCCGTGCTAGTTTGGTTAAGGTTCAAATCTTATTAAAATAAAGATTATTTTCAAAGATCAACACTGCTATTTTCATCACACCCTCTATAAAGTGTCATAGTTGTCACAAAAAAAACCTATAAATTGTGAAAATATGCATATAGGTATGTGTGTATATAGATTTTCCACTAAACGTCAAATATTTGACTATACTGACGGTTCTTGTTTAAAACACTATTTGCATATTAATACTCCTCTTATACATATAAATATCACAATTTTAGCCTAATTGCTTTTTTCTATATTATTTAGCTGTTGTTATTCGGATGAGGGTTTTATTTTTTGCATTTTACTTATTTAGCTGTGACAAATAATTTAGCAAAAAAATAATTATATTTAGTTTCCCGCAGCTCTTTAAATACTGGAACAAGAACATTTTACATTAGACTGGTGTCTATATTTTTTTAAGATATCAATCTCTTCCCCAATATTTTTAATTAAATAAAAAACTTTTAAAGAAATAAATTTCTGATACGGGTTATTCGACTTTAAAGAGACATATCTTAAGCCATTTAATTTAAACAGGAGCCGCTCTAATAAACCTAGCTGGTATATTTAAATAACGGCTCCTACATACACAAACACATACCCTACAAATAATGTCAGTATGTATTTAGAAATAAAATATTAATTTTCAAAATTTTCTCCTCTACCACATTCTAATCGAATGTGCAATCAGGTTGAAATATAGAAAAAAATTGAAAAAAAATATTGAAAATAAACTGAAAATATAAATACTAATAATACATAAATGTGAAAATAGGTGGAAAAAAGCTATTAAAAAGCCATTTTCGCTTAAGTTAAGTAAAATTATTTTTATGTGTGTGTGTATTTAGTGGCAGCATGTGGCATAATAACTAGGGGTGTTGTAAAGGTAAATGATTTCAGCTAGCTGATTCATGTTTAATAACACTCATCAATTATGGGAACCTACGACAATAATTTTTGTTGGGGTGCAAAAAAAATCTATAATGAAAATGTTATATTTATTATGCATGTAAACTAAATGTGTATGTGTTTGAGTATATGTGTAGGTATTTATTTGGTAAATATAAAAAATTTATATTTAAAGGATATTTACTTGTCTATGTAAATAGGGAAGATAAAGCAGAAATATTACCTTAAATTACGAGATCTTTAAAAAACTGAAATAATAAAAATAAATCTCTATATCGCCCATTTACTGCAAGACTGGCATAACACAAAAAAGTAGTTTCATGAAAAATGGATTTGAATGTTGAAAGCATTTTATTATTATACCCTACACTACTATCGTGGGAAGGGTATTATGCGTTTGTGCTGATGTTTGTAACGCATTAAAATATTAGTACTATACCCACCTTAAAGTATACCGATCGATTTAACGATGTCCGTCCATCCGTCCGACCGTCCGTGTGTCCATGTAAACGTTGTTATCAAAGTATAGGTCGCAATTTTCAAGATAATTTGATGAAATTTGGAATACACGTTTGTTTTCACCCAAGATCGGACTTTATTCGACCCTAGCCCCCACACAAAGCCCCCTTCAGAAAGTGACTTGAATATCCACAATTCTTTTATTAGTTAGTTAGTTAGTTAGTTAGTTAGTTAGTTAGTTAGTTAGTTAGTTAGTTAGTTAGTTAGTTAGTTAGTTAGTTAGTTAGTTAGTTAGTTAGTTAGTTAGTTAGTTAGTTAGTTAGTTAGTTAGTTAGTTAGTTAGTTAGTTAGTTAGTTAGTTAGTTAGTTAGTTAGTTAGTTAGTTAGTTAGTTAGTTAGTTAGTTAGTTAGTTAGTTAGTTAGTTAGTTAGTTAGTTAGTTAGTTAGTTAGTTAGTTAGTTAGTTAGTTAGTTAGTAGTTAGTTAGTAGTTAGTTAGTTAGTAGTAGTTAGTTAGTTAGTTAGTTAGTTAGTTAGTTAGTTAGTTAGTTAGTAGTTAGTTAGTTAGTTAGTTAGTTAGTTAGTTAGTTAGTAGTTAGTTAGTTAGTTAGTTAGTTAGTTAGTTAGTTAGTTAGTTAGTTAGTTAGTTAGTTAGTTAGTTAGTAGTTAGTTAGTTAGTTAGTTAGTTAGTTAGTTAGTAGTTAGTTAGTTAGTTAGTTAGTAGTTAGTTAGTTAGTTAGTTAGTTAGTTAGTTAGTTAGTTAGTTAGTAGTTAGTTAGTTAGTTAGTTAGTTAGTTAGTTAGTTAGTTAGTTAGTTAGTTAGTTAGTTAGTTAGTTAGTTAGTTAGTTAGTAGTTAGTTAGTTAGTTAGTTAGTTAGTTAGTTAGTTAGTTAGTAGTTAGTTAGTTAGTTAGTTAGTTAGTTAGTAGTTAGTAGTTAGTTAGTTAGTTAGTTAGTTAGTTAGTTAGTTAGTTAGTTAGTTAGTTAGTTAGTAGTTAGTTAGTTAGTTAGTTAGTTAGTTAGTTAGTTAGTTAGTTAGTTAGTTAGTTAGTTAGTTAGTTAGTTAGTTAGTTAGTTAGTTAGTAGTTAGTTAGTTAGTTAGTTAGTTAGTTAGTTAGTTAGTTAGTTAGTTAGTTAGTTAGTTAGTTAGTTAGTTAGTTAGTTAGTTAGTTAGTTAGTTAGTTAGTTAGTTAGTTAGTTAGTTAGTTAGTTAGTTAGTTAGTTAGTTAGTTAGTTAGTTAGTTAGTTAGTTAGTTAGTTAGTTAGTTAGTTAGTTAGTTAGTTAGTTAGTTAGTTAGTTAGTTAGTTAGTTAGTTAGTTAGTTAGTTAGTAGTTAGTTAGTTAGTTAGTTAGTTAGTTAGTTAGTTAGTTAGTTAGTTAGTTAGTTAGTTAGTTAGTTAGTTAGTTAGTTAGTTAGTTAGTAGTTAGTTAGTTAGTTAGTTAGTTAGTTAGTTAGTTAGTTAGTTAGTTAGTTAGTTAGTTAGTTAGTTAGTTAGTTAGTTAGTAGTTAGTTAGTTAGTAGTTAGTTAGTTAGTTAGTTAGTTAGTTAGTTAGTTAGTTAGTTAGTTAGTTAGTTAGTTAGTTAGTAGTTAGTTAGTTAGTTAGTTAGTTAGTTAGTTAGTTAGTTAGTTAGTTAGTTAGTTAGTTAGTTAGTTAGTTAGTTAGTTAGTTAGTTAGTTAGTTAGTTAGTTAGTTAGTTAGTTAGTTAGTTAGTTAGTTAGTTAGTTAGTTAGTTAGTTAGTTAGTTAGTTAGTTAGTTAGTTAGTTAGTTAGTTAGTTAGTTAGTTAGTTAGTTAGTTAGTTAGTTAGTTAGTTAGTTAGTTAGTTAGTTAGTTAGTTAGTTAGTTAGTTAGTTAGTTAGTTAGTTAGTTAGTTTAGTTTGTTTGTTTGTTTGTTTGTTTGTTAGTTGGTAGGTAGTAACCAACTTTTACCGCGTTTACATTAAATTTTCAGATAATGCCCCCAAAAGTTATAGATATCCCTGCTGCTCTTTATGAAATCTTTCAAATAGTATATATTTCCTTCATTAATTATACAAAAAACTCATATCCTATTAACCCTTTCATTCTACCCACACCAAATGCCATAAATTTGTGTTGGCCAATTGCAAATGGGTTAAAAAACACAATCATACACATTTATTTGTAAAGAGAAGTAAAAAATAAATAATAACTTATTGTTGTTGTTGTTACTGTTATTACTAATGTTGCTGCTGCGAATGACGACGAATGATGTTGTTGTAGTTGTTGCTGCTATTTTGTTCCTACATTTCATTTCCATTTCATTTTGAATTTTGTTTTATATTTATAATTAGCCCAAAGACATTTTTGGAAAAAACTAACCGGCGGCACTTTTATAGAATAGACCCTAGTTTCTTTGTGACTGAATGTATGACTGTCTGTTTGTATGTGTGTCCGTCTGTCTGTCTTTCTGTCAGTTAGACTGTAAGACTAACTAACTGGTTGGGTGTATCGTATGAAAATTGTATGCATACAATGGTGGTATATAGAGAAGTGTGTTGCGGATATGAGAGAAGTGTGGTAGTGTGTGTATGTATGTGTAGAGTATATTATTTTCAAAAGTTGAAATCCATCACTGGTGCAGTGCCTCCAGCTGTGTTTTGTATGAAATATTATAATTATGAGCGATGAGACCCTGAGGTCATTTATAGCATGGACCAGCCAACCAAACCAAAAGCGATAGTTATATTGTAGAAGATGTATTTTTTTTCAACTTTTGTTGCTTTTTTGTTATATTACGTTTTGTTTAGTGTGTGTGTGTGTTTTTTGTATTTTTGTTAGCATTACAACAAATATAACAAAAAAAACTAAGTTTAACTCTAAGCTAAATAAAGTTGGTTTATGAATTGTTGTTGTTATTGTTGTTGGTCCTAGTAATAGTTGTGGGGTTGAGGTAGTGATGCTAATGTTGGCATGTTTTAAAAAAATCTACACAATATCGCCAGAAAAAAACTATATATTTCTTGTATAAATTACTGCATCAAAAAGCTACACCTTCAACAGATGTCCCTGTTGAAGCAAAAATAAAATTTAAATAAAATCGGTTAAGAAAATTAAAAACTTTTGATACTTCATTGTAACAACCTACACCTCAACGCACTTATGAAATTTTATGTCCAATTTCTGTAGGACTTTCATATGGTACTATGTGTTATCACGTCCCAATTCCGATTTGTGACTTATTTATCAGTGTAATTCTGAAAGTGATCCATTTTCTAAAGCCAATCAGAAAAAAGTTGTATCAACCATTGGGGGGGGGACAACTGTTTATCCCCACACGTAACAAAATCTGTATGTATTTAACCAATTCATTCACAATCTTTAGATTAACTTACTTTGTTGTTATTGCATTTGTTTGTGTGTGTGTGTGTCTGAATTAAACAAAGTATGAGAGTTCGTTTGCGTTACAATTGTTTCACCTGAAACCTGCTTGTCTATAGATATTTCTAATGCTTTTTTTGTTGTTATACAATCTATATTATTTTGTTTTTATTCTTTTCATTTAGCTTGACTTTTATTTGAGATTTTTTTGTTTTTATTTTACTCTTGTTGCTATTTCTCTTTTGTTTTATTTCTTTTTTTTATTTTATTCATCTTTTGTTTGTATTGTACCCTCTCAACAAATTCCAGTAGCCTTCGGCTATTGGCGGTTATATTGGTATTGTTGCTGTTGTTGCTGGTAATGTTAGAATTGGTGATAATTTAGATGTTGGCTTCTTGATAAGAATTGTACAACACGCAAGCTAACCCCAACCTGTAAGCAGCAAACCAAGTACCACTAACAACAGCAACAACGGCCAACAAACAACATTCTCCTTTTTTTCCTTCATATATGCTGCAACTCTCTGTCACTGTAGACTTCAAACGAACCTGTTCGTTTCAAACATGTTGTAGTTATGCCCTCAAATACTTCCAACTTATTTACAACTTACAACATAAATGGGGTTGTTTTGTTTGTCATTATCCTTTTGTTATTTAGTTATTGTTAAACATTCTTGTGTTTAAGGAGAGCGTATGTTTAAGTGTGTGTGTGTGTTTTTTTATAAAGTGTTTTTGTGTGTTATATGAAGAGTAAAGTATTGGCATTAGATGAGGATGTAAACTCGCTTGTCAACACTTAATTGAGGTAAGCTAATTCTTTATTAATTTGATTTCTTCAAATATCATAACAACCCTTTTCCTTATTTTATTCACAATAAAATTTTACCAAACCTTGGATAAGGGGTTGCTTAGAACATACCTAAATACAAAGGGAGTATAAATATGGTGAAATTTAACTCGTTTCTTTGGAATTGATGTACTATACATCATTCCATTAGTTTAGTTGGAAAGAGGGATGCATATTACATCAGATTCCAATAACAATTTTTAGGCGTAAAACCCTTATATAGCGATCTATGAATCGCATTATGTTAAAAATTCTGATTTTAATATGTAGTTCTTTAGAATTCTCCAATCAGTATTCGTGAGGAATGTAATATTTGGAATAACATCACTGAAAAAGTATTCGGTTATGACCCTATCTCTGTTGACAACGCAACGTTGTCAATATTGCAACAATTCGTTGTCGAAATCTAAATTTTATACACATCTGTTGTCTAAATGTTAACAAACGTGCTAAGCTCACTGTTGGCAATGGATTGTTTGTCAATATTGAGCTTATCACTTTTGTTAACATTTAGACAACGGATGTGTATAAAATTTAGTTTTCGACAACGAATTGTTGCAATTTTGTCAACATTATATAGTGTTGTCGTACGTATGTATCTACTTTGACAACGGATGTTATTGAAAAATTATGAACAGTTTGGTGTCAATTTGATATCAGGCGTGTATATTTATTTTTCCCTCTGTGTACGGATTTAACCTTATTTCATTAATTGCCTTCAGACTGAAGGAAAATTATTTAAAGCCCTTTGACCTAACTAGTCAAAGATTAAATAGTTTAATAGTAATAATTTTAGAAGAAATTATTCACTGAAATATGCGTTAAATGTAAATTTAAATAATTTAATATTTATAATTAGACAGACACTTGTTGCGGTTGCACAAACACACATGTATATTTGGCAACTAACAAATTTGCTGTATGTTTTCAAGCAAAAAAAGGGATACTGAAATATTAAAACAACACGAATGCACGACAAAACATGTCGTACTCATGATTGTTAAAGTGGTCCAAGTCAAAAAATGAATAAAAAACTTAAGCAGAAACAAATTTTGCAACAAAATTTACAGAAAAAATATCTTTTTGGGAATGTGTTCCCTACTATACTTATTGGCCATTTGTCTGGCGGTTTCAGTTACGATTCTTGCCATATAATCCGATCTGTTTCAATTTATTGGCTGATAGTCATCATCAAACTTCTCAGTACATTAGATTAGAATAAAATTTGTACTTTTGCTGTAAATGCTAATATTTGGATATATTGTAGCTGCAACTTGTTTACAGACAACAATGTTGCAGTAATTTATTTGTAATCCAGACATTTTTTAGCATAATGTTTTTAATATCAATTGTTTTAATAAATAGTAGGAAGTTTATGCTAAAAATATTGCAGTAATATCTTCAAAACTAAACATTTTAACACAACATGTTTATATATAATATGTTTAGCAACATGTTTATATTGAAAGTATTGCAGCAACATTTGTATAAAAACAAATTCCATGCTCTTTTGTAAACATGTTACTGCAAAAAAACTTCTAACTTAGACCTAAATGTTAAAACTGACAAAATTCCTTAGAATAGTAAAAAAAACTCTACATACATATGTGTGTGGAAAGGTACCTATGTAAGTGCGTTTAACTTTGTGTCAATTATAAATGTATGTGTTTTATATCTTGAAAACTTTTATTTAACAATTTATGCATAAACAAAGATCATTTTGGGTATCTAAAATCAAATAAACTTAGTCCTTTATCGTTTAGAGATTTAAAAGTATTTAACAACAAATTTTGACATTTATGAATTATTACAAAAGTTTTTGGACAGTTTTTTGTGTTGTTTGTTTCTTATAAGAAAACTTAGATAAACTTTTAGTTTAGTTTTTTTTTGTTTAGTTCATATAGGTAAGTCAATTTTAAAGGAATGCATGAAGATAAAATACATGTACATGACCTACTGGCCCTGGGGCGGAAGTATTCTTAAAAAGAATTTGTACAGTAATCTGTAATTTTACTGTAATCTGTAATTGTATATGTATTTCCAGGCAGGACGATAGAAATTTTTAAAATTTGCCTACAGTATTCTTAAAAAGAAATTGTACAGTAATCTGTAATTGTATATGGACTTCCAGGCAGGACGATAGACATTTTTTCATAAAAAAGGCTGAAATCCAAAGTTTGATTTTGGTTAAATAATCCTTAGCTATTGGCTACAATTAATTGATGTGAAAAAAAATACATTTAAAAAATTATAATTGGACATCTCCAACATTAAGATACCCTAGACCGATAGGCTTAATAAAATAGATAAGATTCTATAATGAGCCCATATCTCTACAGAATTTGTTGGTAGATTATTGTTGTTATGGAACTTTTAATTGCCCATTCTTTAAAGGTAAACATATTTTTCTTCTGGTAAACATATTTGGGAGCCAAGATCGAATTTGGACTGATCCTTATAAGTCAATAATGAACGTTATACTAGTCGTTTTCTATACAGGGAAGCTAGGATCAAAACCGATCCGACTGCCGAGTTTACTTTAGAGAAAACTCATTTATAATTGTGGATAGAAATCATAGAAAAATTTTAAACAATTTTGTGGAACATTTTTATATGGAATCAGAAACTGAGCAGCAACTATTGCTAATTTTACTATTCTCTCATAATTTAACAATTTTTCCCAAATTTTATTTGAGACCTTTACAAAAAGGATATAAGAGGTTGTCTAAGTAGCATGGTTGATTGTTTATGTTTAAATTTTTTTTTTTTGTTACATCCTTTTTTAATTTTTTGGTATTTAAAAATATTATTCTCTTGTTTTTGTTGTATTATTTATTTTATTTAAAGATTTAAATTATACCCTTTGGCGCTGTTTCTTATAACGAAAACATACGTACAAGCATACATGTATGGAAGTGTATGTAAAGAAAATTTTAAGGAAACAAATATACAAAAGTTTATTTATATTTTGTTGTAATTTTTTTTCTTTTTGAGAAGTTTTATTGACTGTGTGTAAGGATATGTATACACATATATACTTATGCACATACATATATGGATGTACATATGTATATGTATATATTTGTGTGATAAAGAAAACTTTTAGTTTCTTACTTTCAATACAATAACAATAATAATAATAAACATTAGAAAGGCTCAATTTATAAGGAGTGAAACAAATATTATGGCCAATTAAGAATTTATTTCATTCATGAGCAGTAACAATAATTCTAATTACTTATTTATTTCAAAGGATTTTTTAAAGCTTTACTTTACAAGCTGTATTTAATAATAAATAAACCGTCCTATTAATGATACGACCAACTCAAGGAAGCAGCAGGAAATTTTGTATTGTTACATGGATATGTGTATTGGTAGAAAAATAAGCAAAGAATCAGGCTGCAGTTCATATGCAGAATATATATACAAAAACTCAATAACAATCGAGACAAAGTCACACCGAGAGAAAAGCGAGAGAGAGAGCGAGAAAGAAAAAAGTAAGAGAAACCAAACAAAACAAAAATTAAACAACAACATCAGAAAATACTGCCTCGGGAAAAATTGATAATCATATTTTGTTTAAGTCACGAAGGTTTACATTTTGTTGCTTTGACGTTTTCTACATATACAATAAATACTTTAGCACAAACACACAAATAAACCTACATACCTGTATGTAAATATACTAAGGCAATCTGAAAAATAACTTTGTCGTATACTAGCCAATAGACTAGACAATAGTTTAGTCAATAGACTAGTCAAAATACTGTACAATAGTATGGACTAGATAATATACTTGACAACAGACTAGGAAATAAACTAGTAAACAGACTAGTCAATAGACTAAATAATAGACCAGTCAATATATTAGTTAACGGACTAGTCAATAGACTAGCTAATAGACTCGTTACTACACTAGTTATTAGGTAATAGAGTAGCAAATAGATTAGTTAATATATATGTAAGTTAATTGACTAGTTAATAGACCAGTTAATAGAATAGACAATAGAGTAGTTAATAAATTACCTAATAGAATATCTGGTAGACTAGTCAATTAGTTAATATACTTGACAACATATTAGTTAATGGACTAGTCAATAGACTAGTTAATAGACTAGTTAATAGACTAGTTAATAGACTAGTCAATAGACAAGTCAATAGACAGGTCAATAGACTAGTCCAGTCGATAGTCTAGTCCATAGGCAGCCTATAGGCTACTCAAGAGTCTAGTCCATAGGCTAAGCAATAGACTAGTAAATAGTCTGGTCAATAGACTAGTCCATCGACTGGGCAATAGACCAGTGAATAGACCAGTCATAGACTAGTTAATAAAATAGTCGATAGACTAGTCAATAGACCAGTGAATAGACCTGTCAATAGTCTTGTTAATAGAAGAGTCAATAGACTAATTAATAGACTAGTTAATAGACAAGTCAATAGCCTAGTTTATAGGCTTGTGAATAGACTAGTTAATAGATTAGTTAATAGACTAAATTACTAGTCAATAGACTAGTTAATGGACTAGTGAATAGACTAATTAATAGACTAGTTAATAGACTAAATTACTCGTCAATAGACTAGTTAATAAACTAGCTAATAGACTAGTCAATAAATCAGTCAATAGACTAGTTAATAGAGCAGTTAATAGTAATAGACTAATTTATAGGTTAGTCAAAAGACTAGTATATAGGCTACTCTATAGTCTAGTCAATAGACTATTTTATAGATTAGTCAATAGTCTAGTCAATAAGCTAAGCAATAGACTAATCCATAGGCTGGTCAATTGACTAGTTAATAGAGCAGTTAATATACTGGTCAACAGGTTAGTTGATGGACTAGTAATAGACTAATTCATAGGTTAGTCAAAAGACTAGTCCATAAATTAATCTATAGGGTAGTCAATAGTCTAGTCCATTGGCTAGTCAATACACTAGTTTATAGATTAGTCAATAGCCTAGTCAATAAGCTAGACAATAGTCTAATCCATAGGCTGGTCAATAGACTAGTTAATAGACTAGTTAATAAACTAGTCAATAGACCAGTCAATAGTCTTGTTAATAGAACAGCCAAAAGGCTAGTTAATAGACTAGTTAATAGACAAGTCAATAGACTAATTAATAGACAAGTCAATAGTCTAGTTAATAGATTAAATTACTAGTCAATAGACTAGTTAATAGATTAAATTACTAGTCAATAGACTAGTTAATAAACAGACTAGTTAATAAATCATTCAATAGACTAGTTAATAAAGGAGTTAATATACTAGTCATACAGATTAGTTAATGCACTAGTAATAGCTAATTCATAGGGTAGTCAAAAGACTAGTCAATAGATTAATCTATAGGGTAGTCAATAGTATAGTCAATAGTCTAGTCAAAAGTCTAGTCCATTGGCTAGTTTATGGATTAGTCAATAAGCTAGGCAATAGACTAATCTATAGGCTGATCAGTAGACTAATCCATAGACTAAACCATTCGATTGTCAATCGATTAGTCGACGGGCTGATCCATAAACTAGTCAATAAACAATAGACTAGACAAAATGCACTAGTCTCCTGAACTATACTAAGTCAAACAACTTTTAGTTCTACCTCGTATATTTGAGTGTATAACTTTTGCTACATTGAAGGTAAAAAAAAAACATCTTTGTATGTGTGAATATTTATTGTTGTTGTCATCATCATCATTGTTGCTGTTTTATATGTTATTGTTGTTGCACGTAGTTCTTGATGTCGTTTTTAGTATATAGTTGTTGTCTTTTTTAAAGTTTTTCCTTTTTCTCTGTTTATTGTAGTTTGTTTGGGGTCAAACATATTTTTAAATACATTCCAGAAACCTGTCAATGCATGACATTTTACATTTACTTCATAATTTCATATGCAAGTTTATTTTAGTTTTTTTTTTTTTTTGCATTTTTTGTGAGAATTAATTTTTAATGGGGTTTTTTGTCGAATGCCCTGCGGCTCTAGAGGTTTTTTTGTATTTTATTTTTTTGAAAAACTGACAGTTGATATTTTTTTTTTCTTTATTTTGTGTTTAAGCAAATGTTGCCCTAAGTAAGACCAGTTTTGTTTTTTCTTTAAATAATTTTTTGGTTTTTTGTTTATAGATATTTTATATTGTTGTAAGTATTTTATGTTTATATACATATGTGTGTGTATGTGTGTTTGTACATAATACATTTATTAATATTGTATTTCTTATTTATACAGACATGTCCATACAAAGTTGAGTTAAGATTCTTTTGTTGTTTTTATTATTGTTGTTGCATTTTATATTTATTTGCCCCAACTATGGCAAAAACAAAAAACAAGTATATAGTAGAAAATCTTTGCCAAAAAAGCCAGAAGAAAAAAATTACATTTTGTAATATAAAAAACAAAATTCTTGGAATGAAAGTTGTTGGTTTTTTACAATATATGTATGGATTAAACACCTGCAGGCTTTTTCCAAAATTATGGCAAAATACAATAAAAAATCAAAAATCTTTTGTCAACAATATTCTATTAGAAAAGGTGTAGGATAAAGACGAAATTGTCAAATAGCATTTAAACAGGATATAAGTATTAAGGTCCTTGTAAAGCTATTTAAACATGTTCTCATATAACTATAAATTAAAAGAAGAATTTGCCTAA